>NW_013563426.1:2500-49236 GCF_000499605.1 Eimeria maxima | reverse complement strand
GGTGGCTTCTGGGGGGGGGGGAGGGGAGGGGGGAGCTAGGAATATTTATATTTTGTTAATACAAAAACTGGACCCCGCACACTTGCTAACCCTCAACTTTGCGCCCGACGCGCCGATAAGCTGTTCAACTGGAACCCATAGTCGTAGTTCATGCAGACAGACCAAATGACACCTTCAGCTGAGCTTCATACTTCCACTGCACAAATACGCCGATAGCGGTGAACCGGAGACAGTTGCAGCCTCTGTAGCTACAACACCGTAAAGCCGACGGGCGTATACATTTTGCCCAATATACCAAAAGTGACGTTCCTAATAACACTTCGCACTAGGAACGTCAACGGATACTACCCATCTACGTGGTTCGACCAGCTGTTAGGCTGAAGAGCAGAAAATATTATAGAGGAGAAAGACATGAGTCCGCGAAGATGACAGCCTCTGGGGCTGTGGTGGTATACACTGCTGGGGCGGCACAGTGGTTGTGCTGGTGCCCCATGTTCAACCAGGCTTAGTAGAGGTGCGAGGCTGCTTGCCGCATGGAGCACTTGCTGCTCTCCTTGCCCAACAACTCCCCAAATCGAATGGCTCCAGCTTAGGCTGTCACCTCCGATATGCTGCAGCGGACTGCAGCTCATGATGCGGGAACCTCAATCTCTCCGGAGTCAATCTCCGCCTGAACATCGGTGGGGGCCTTTCCGTCAACTGTGCAGCCAATTGATGCGCTGAGGGGGAAACAGTGAAGCACAGCAACACGCAATTTTTCGGTAAAAAACGCAATACGGACCAATGGGCAGAAACTTCCCGAGGGAGCCGAAAAGCACTGCACTTACCATGTGCCCAGAATCTCCTTGACAGTACCGGAGAACTCGTGCGCCATGGACTTTGTCCGCATGGTGCGGGAGATTTGGTAAACTTGCTGCAACGTCAGGTTCCCGTTGTGCTTGATGTTCTTCACCTTCTTTCTGTCTCTGACGGGCTCCTTGAGCTCCTTAATAATCAAAGATGAGGCAGAGGGCATCACTTCCACTGTGGCCTGACGGTTCTGCACCTTCAAACAAACCGTCACCTTCAGGCCCTTCCACGCCATCGTCGCCTTTGCAATGTCATCGCCCACCTTCTTAGGGGACATACCTGAAACGAGACATCACAGGCACCAGAACTATGCACCCCATGGTCATAGCAGAGGCCCTGTGTCCTCAGGCAGCACACCGACTACAGCTGGTGGCTTATCATGAGCTAAACTTTAGTATAACCATTGGCTAGCAGCCAGCCCTTTACAAAAACTGATGAATGAACGCACCCAGAGGGCCGAGCTTAGGGGCCAGAACAGAAGATGCGCCAACCTCACCGCCAGTCTGGCGGAGGTAGACTGAGCAAATCGCACATAAGAGTAAAAGAGCAGAAGCATGCAGCAAAGCAAACAAAGACCGCAAATCTTCCAAGAAGAAACTGTCCTGGAAAGAACGAACCAGTCATAGCTGCTACCACCGGCAAGTCACACAAACGACTTGGCTCGAGCATGCAAGCCACGGAGTACGCATAGACGGGTAAACCTAGGAGCATTCTCAGATATTTCTGACGCCAATTAACATTCTAGTATTTTCTACAATATTCTTGCTGGTTTGGAAGGAAACGAGAGATGAAGGACAATACACGATCAGAGTGTGAGAGGAGTGGGGCGGCGGACTGTATTTGATCTCGTTAGGGTCGAATTTCTTGGCCATTTTCACGAGGTGGTCTTCCCGCCGAAAAATGCCGCGAAAATAGCCACAAAAAACACGCCCCACAGGAAGAAATGCCGTAAGATCTAGGCAACTTTTTCCGAAGAGGCCCCCATAAACGACAGGCTCCCGCTGGATTGGCGGCTGCTGCCAGCCCTGTAGGTGGTTTGGGGCTCCTGTTCTGCTGGCTGCTCCTATCCCTAGAAGGACTTCAGGACTGCATGCAAGCTATCCCAGAATTTGTTCCTCTTATATTTAAACTTAAATGGCTGTGTTTGTAGTGTAAGACGAATTTGGAGCTGTTTGAATGGAGACGTCGCGCTGACGCTTCCGTTTCAACAGACGCCACCTCTGGTGCGCAGTGAGCTGCAAAGGAGACACCACAAATGTATCGTACTCTCTCCAACGCTTGCAATGCTGTCTGAAGTTGGTGCATGTAACGTTATCTAGCTATAATAGACAAACGGTAGTCAAGCAAGAGCTACCAACAACTGTCTGCTGTAACACGGTTCTTGGGTTCTTATCCATGCGCTGTCGTGAGGTGGAGATGAGCCAACATGCTTGCAGTGAAAGCTCCTTAAATGTAACTGCCATCCATTCCCAGCATCCAGGCGTCCTGAGTGCAGGGGCTCAAGACTCTCGAGTCGCGGGATGTCAAGCGTCACGGCATCAGTTGCAACACACCCTGTTGCGTCTCGATGTGCAGGATAACAGCGAATGCAAGCAGACGGAGGGCCACATGGCTCTTTGTACAGACGCTGTAGACAGTTGTTGAGAAATTCACCTAAAGCACCAGGTGTCTGCTTAGCCCGTGTTGGCGTTTATGTGCCCACATCAAACAAATTTGCCGACCGAATGCGTGCGTCTGCGGAAGGCTTGTTGAAAGGGCAGCAACCAGACGCATCGCGATTCTTGATTGGCCACCCCCTTTGCAGCACAATCTGGGGCTTGAGTCGCAACACCCAGAACCCATAAAGAGTGGGAAGGGAGTTCATCTGCCTCAAGGAAACAATTTCCTGAATAATTTGGCTCCGTTGCAGGCTGCAGGAGTTGTTGGATAAACTGGAAGACCATCGGTGGGCCTAGGCGCGCAGCCTATTTCACCAGGGGCAGGTGGAAGAAACAAAAACCACCTGTACAGGAGGGCGGCCTACTCCACAGCAGTGAGTAGACCCGGAGGCACAGCAAAGCAAAAATATGCATATATATAAATACGCAACAAATATTTGAAAACGATCTCAAATATTTTTAAATCTCATCCTTTTACTTGTTCCGTATCTGTCCACTTCTCGGGAGCTGATTTACTGTTAGGAACCTCGTGCGGCTGAAGTATGAACAATTTATGCATCCTAGCTCACAACGCACGCCAACAAACGGTACATGCACACCGAAGAGAATTTACGGGAATGGATACATACAGGAAAGTTGCTGGGGTGCTCAGATACCTTAGGAACTCTTTGCTGGTCTAGGGTTTACTATTTTTCCTTTCCAAAAAGCACCAGACGAGCCACAATTGCTGTTGTCATCTCCAGGGGGATCTGTACGTGAGAAAGGGTACTGCTGTTCTAGAGATGATTAACAATATGGAAACACTTCTTGATGCGCTGGGGTGTGTGCTGAAGAGGGAGCCGGCAATGGCAGAGCTGGGCAGGCCTAAGCACAGGAAGCTGTCGATATAACGCTTCACCAAGAAGTGAGACTAATTCATGCGCAAATTCCAACAGCGGATTGAACACTTCTAGATCAATGGTTCATCAAGAAAGGCAGCATGTGTCGGGCTGGCCTCCTGAAAGGGAACTAAGAGGTGAAAGGATTGATGTCGGAGCCACTGACATATTTACGCATAAAAGAGAACAAAACCACCCCTTGTGCCACCTAAATGATCCCAGTACTGTATACTAAACGGCTCCACGCGCACAGCTTAACAATGAGGGGAACACCAGAACCCCCAAGAAACGACTGGCGTAGTGACGGAACCGCAGGTGATGACAGCCTGGCCTGCATATCGTCATCGAGTAAGCTCTGTGGCTAACCTCGTTCGTCTTAATGGACAGGAGTTACTAGCACAACTCGACAAAGGTTACGTGGCGGATATGATGCTTGAGGCAATGGGGAGAACGTGCACTATCCCAGCCCATGTATTGGCGCAGTCAGTGCCTCTACGCTTCGCGGATAGTAGACCGGACACGCCGAGTCGAAAGACTATGAGAATAAAGTGCCATATTAATTCAGAAATGAACAATGTTGACATGACACGGAATGTACAACACCATTGAGGTATTCGTGCCTAAAAGCAAGAGAGAATGCAGCGCTTTCAACAAAGTTTGCACCTCTGTGGCAAAACGGAAGCAGAGTTATAAGGAAAACAGAGCGAAGAGGGTTTTATAGAGGACCGAGGCGCTGAGCGAAACAGCGGAGAAATGCATGCATTTCATTGTGCCGGTTTTGCAGAGACCTAATTTTTCGTGGTTGCAATACACTTTAGACCCAAGGAACACTGGAAGTGAAAGTAAATGAGGGGAATGTTCTCAGATGTAAAAATTATCCATGAGTTAGTTGGCCATTAACTGGCCGCACAATGTAATACTCGAGGAATATGGGGGTAATCCAGTTGGTTCACCAGATGTTTAACCAATAAGAAAACCATATATGTATCTCGTTCAGCGTCGTGCCGTGCTCAGAGCCGCATTGTTCCCTCAAACAACTGCATGATGTGTTCTGGCCGGTCGGGTTCTCTAAATATAACAAACTGAAAAATAGGTATTAAAATATAGTAAAACCGGGAGAATGAATCCATCAAAGAAAAAAGAAGCAGCATCACGACCAAAACACGGGGGAGGTCAGACACTGTTGAGCGGATGCGAAGCGAGAGGAGCAGCAGAAGTCTCAACAAGCCTCCTCTGCTGTTAAGCAACCGGAGGAAATCACCTAGTAATACAGCCATCAGCGGCACGGGGGCAGAGGGGGGCGTGAGCTGCATACAAGAGGGTGCTGGCAGATGTTGCCTAGTTTCTCGGTTGTTGGCAAGACTCTCTGAGTTTGTCCCTGGAGCGCGGCCTCCCTCACTCAGACGTTCTGAACACTTGCTTAGAGTATCCTTTCATACAGCCATGAAGGCTTGCCTGTTTGCTGGTCCAGGAGAACCTGTCTCCCACCATCAGCGTATTGCCGTGTGTTGCTTCTAATGGTAATCCGCATCCTCTCTTGCAGTTCCAAGGGAGGGGGATGCTGCTCTTTGGACGCCAGCAGACTGGGGAGGGAGCTTATTCTGTGGAGTGTTCACCAAGTATTTTGGCTTTGCTACAATTGACAATAAACCTTCTGTAAAACTAAATGATCTTGTTACAGCTCAACTCCACTGAACTCCTCGACCTCCCCCTCGCAAGCGTGGAGCTGGTGCGGAAAAAAAGCGGCCTGCCACAAGCTGCAATGTATGTTTTCTCAGTTGGTGGTGCAAGGTAACACCATATGCACGCACAACCAATTCCTATTCGGTGCATACATTAACACTGTAAGCGATCGATGAACACTCATGACACCATCAATAGCAGGCCTGTGCGCAAGTAGAAATACACAAAGCAGCGTCCGACGGTGTATGCTTCAGCGTCCCTCCGGAAGGCCCAGGTCCTTGTGTCGCTGAGACCGGGACGCCTGGAGGCTGGTATGTAGGCCTGCTGACTTTGGGAACTTCTCTGTATAATACACTTTGAATTTATTGCGACCCTCAACGGGCATATGCATACGTTGACAATTCCTAGTACACTTGTGCTCGTCGCCCCCTTCTGCCTCAACAACATGGAAAGGCTCTCGAGTCAACTCCAGAATGGACGGATTTTCCAATGTAATTTTTTCTGCTTTGCACGCGACCGCGGTGACCACCGATGAACATCTTTACTCGCACAGATTGGGGGCTTGTCTGCGTGCTGCCTTTTAACACCACAGGGGACTTCCGTGGGAATGATGCAATTCTCCTCCCACTGAAAAATACACCTCAAACAATTTCAAACCCTCATAGTGCATGCTGTGTATCTGTTTGCTCTCCGTGCTCCCGTGGTGGTCTGCAAACCCATTGGCTCTGTTGCGGCTGCGCTGTACATGCTGTGTGTTTGTTGCTGAAACTGAGGATAGGGATCGTCTAGCAGTCTTGAATGAAGATGTTATAACACTTAAATAAACGACTTCTGTGGTAATTAATATTCGAAATCGGGCTTCAAGGGAAGCTTTAGGGATGCGTTTTGCCCAGCGGCTCCCCCGATGTGTACCGTTGTCGGTGCCAGGTTCACTATATTCGGAGGGCCACACTGCTTTACTTTTTCGAGTTGAATTCTTCTTTTCATCTCAATCACAGGGCAGCTATGACCTTCGATACTAATTCCAACCCCATTACCCTCCGCCAATTCGCTGCAATGGTCGAGGGAGGCTGCAAAAAGCCGATCGCGGGAGACTCGTCTACCATGTTTGCAAGCTGCCCGTAGAGTTGTCCTCCGTTATTCTGTTCAGTGGTTTATCTCAAGAGAATTCGAGTTTTCGCAGCGTCTAATTAACTTCGAGGCCGCCGCTCTGTTCATCTGTCATGTGCCGGCAGGTCGAGCAGCACTACAGACACCGTTGTTGAATGCTTGCCCCGCACACACCGCCCATTCTTCTGAAGCATTTGTCCCTGGCGCTGGTACAACCATATCTGTATCCTGCAGTGTCAGCGCTTGGGAACTCCTACCCTCTTCAGAGGGGGGAGTGCTCAGCCACGGGTGCGTTGCTGGGGACGTGGCAAGCACCTGAGGATAACGCCTGTTATCAGGACCTCGGGTGGACTTTGACCTCAGCAAAGTACAATGCTGGAGTCTGTGGTTGAACGCCTGCTCAGCCGCTACCTGGCGCCCTACGTGTTGGGCATTAGCAAGGAGAAGTTATCGGTGGCAGTCTGGAGCGGCAATGTAGCTCTATCAGAGCTGCATGTGAAGCCTGAGATTTCAGACTTGCTGGGTATCCCATTCAAGGTAGTGTGGGGCCGCATAGGAAGGATAACTCTTAACATCCCCTGGGCCAGCCTGGGATCTTCTCCAGTCAGTATCGATATTCAAGATGTGTATTTACTGCTTGAGCCAAAGCCCATACCGCAGCTGGCGGATGCGGAGTTGCAGCAGCAGCTCCGCAGCGTCAAGATGCAACAGGTGGAGGCTTGCGAGGTACAGCTACGGGAGGTTCGGCAGCAGCTGCAGCAGCAGATGCAGCAGCAAACTGGGAAGGACGCCGAGGGCGGATTCTTTTTCCGCCTGGCCAATAAGATCCTTAGCACTCTGCAAGTGAGCGTCAAGGGCATTCATGTTGCCTTAATGGACCGCCAAAGAGGCTTCCGGGCTGGCGTTGTCCTGGAAAGCCTCTCTCTACAGAGTACTGACATGTGGGCAACCGGGGAAGGGCAGCAGCAACAACAGCAGCAACAGCAGCAGGACTTTTACAAGACATGCGAGCTGAAGGGTCTCGCTGCCTACTGTGAGCTGCACAGCTGTGGGGGCAGCACCCCAGCAGCAGCAGCGGCAGCAGCAGCAGACACACCGGAATTGCTGCTGGAAGAGGAACCCGAGGTGGACGCGGAGCTGGAGCTGGGTAATTCCCCGGATTTTTCAGAAGGGCCACAGGTACGGGCTTCGCCTACGGCTTCTTCAAGGGAGAGCGAAGATGCGCTGCCTGAGAAGGAACTTGTTGTTAACCCAGAGCTGCACGACGAGGATCTGCAGGCTCCTCAACAGGACACCTCAGAACACCAGGTAGGACAATTTCCCATCTTCCCAGCCACGCGTTGCAGTGATCTGTTTCGCTCGTTCCGTCAAGCATCCTACAGCCGCCGTTCAGGTGGGAGCCTCCGTCTACGCGACTGTAGCTCGCCACCAGGCCAGCAAGCTACTCAATATTTGCTGTGCTCCAGCTGCTGGTAGTATGCACTCGCTGACTGCCTGTGTGTGCTGGCGTGCCGCTGGGCATGAATTGGAATGCATTGCAGGAGCAGCAGGGGAGGGAGGAAGATCGAGAAACGAAGGTGGGCCCGAAAAAGCTCTCCGTAGAGAGCCCCATTGCCTCTGCACCTCTATCGAGGGAATCGAGCCGCAAATGGAAGCGGGAAGGATCATCTACTGCTCCCCCACCGAGGAAGATAGGGACGCATGCAGAAGCATCCCGCGCAGGACGGGCAGGCGGCTTGCCTCAGAGGGTCAGAAGGGGACGCAACAGATACATCTTGAAGCCCCTTCATCTACGTTTGAACATAGCGCATGCAGCAACACGCCAGGAGTTTTCGGCAAGGCTCGAAGTGCTGCAAGGCAGCCACGGAGCAGCCATCGGAAAGTCCCAACTGGCGGTGCTGCTGCAGCTGATGCATGAGGCTGGGGAGAGGCGGAGGCGCTGCGAGCGGCTGCTGCTGCGAGAGGCCCACACCGTGGCTCTAGCCCCTGAGGACTTGGAAAACAACGGAAAGACTCAAAAGGAATTCACTGCACTGTACGGGCGGCAGCTGCAGGCTGAGGAGGGGATCAAGGGCGTGCAGCCCCTCAGCGAGTCAGAGGAAAGGCGACTTCGGGTGCTGTACGACGTTGTGGGCGTCCGTCATGTAAGCAAAACTCTAAACCATACACCCTTAACCACTGACCGTTAGGCAGCCGGGTGGCACCTTCAAAAAAACCTTCTGCCTGCAACAAGGTCTGCTGAAGAACAACATAACCCATGGCAAATCCGGGGGCCAGGGGTACCTGGACTTATGAGGACAGGCCATTGCAGCAGGGGAGGGGGGTGCCACAGAAGTAGCCCAAATGCAACTTCGTCCGTGGGTTCTAGATTCTGTACTGGTTGATGCGTGCAGCTTGCCAAGTGGAGGAGCATATGTAGGGAAGCAACAAGCAGGGTGATGGCCGAGACACAAAAAGTGCAGGAACAGAGACAGCCCAAACCGCCGCCAAAGAGTTGGTGGCAGTGGGCCACACGTAGCGATCAGCAGCAGCAGGGAGAGGAGCAGGAAAAGGGAGAGGAGGAGCCGCTGATAACTCAGGAAGACATACAGATTATCATGGATTCTGTGCAGGCAAGGCTCTTTGTCATTCAATCCGGCACGCAGGGAAACTACACATGAGAAAAGCACACGAGATAGATGCTAAACAGAGGTACACACACGAAGGCAATGCACAGGTAGAGCGGCAGAGAGACACATATTACAAAAGGGCAGGAGGGAGAGGCAGAAGCATGAGCAGCAGGAAGAGTTCCATGACAGTGGATGGCACACACATCGGCATTCGTTTCCGAAAGTGTTGAGCGCCGGTCCCCTTAGCCAAGCGTAAGAATTCAAGATGTAGAGAAGAGAGCCTGAATGCGGGGTCAAGGGTCTAGGGTTTAGGATTTAGGGTTGGGTTAGGATGCGAAGGGCTGCTGTGTCTTCAGAATGACGAAACGCTGCAAGGAATGGGTCTGCCATCAAGTTACCACTTGAGTTTCGACTTGCTGCAGTTTCGAGTGTCTCTTGAGGATGATGCTGAGGGGGACCTGGAGGCGGCTGCCGAGGACGAGGAGACAGAACGGCCCCCTGGTGGACCTCCTGATCTTCCAGAGGACTTTCCCTTGCCCCCGCGCGACAGCCCAACGAATTCTCCTCCAGATGTTCATTTCGCAGAGGGTGCAGCAGGGACAGGTGCCGCAGCAGCTGGAAATACGAGAACAGGAGAGGAGGAGTTGTCATTTTTGTCGCTGTCTCTTAGCGGTATGCGGGCTTCCTTAGATTGCTGCAACCGCCAAGACTACTCAGGAGAAGACAACGCGGAGTGGGCCTTTTCCTTTTCCCTCGCAGACTTCACAGTGCGGCAGAAACAGCACACCCTCATGCACTTCCGCAGCGAAACAGACAGCAGCAGCAGCGGCGGCTTCGGTAAGACTCACGTGGGTCTGTTTGGAGATACAGGGAAGCTTATCCATTTGCCCTCTGCAATATTTCGGGCTGCCCCTACTTCTCTGGCAGCTGCACAGTTCTTGCTGCAGCACCGGTTGACCCCACATGGCAACATCCTCGGGGTGTCTGTACACCTAGCGCCACTTGTGGCCTCGGTGCGCCCAGACATTCTAAAGACGATCGGTGCTTTTTTCGTCTTCGAGACTCCCGAAGATATTAGGAGATTGCAAAACACGGTGTCTGCTGTCTACTCCCAGGAGGCGCGGGGAGGTTCAGCAGCAGTCGACCCTGCAGCAGGAGGCACAAGTGCAGCAGCACTAGACGAGGAAGAGCCCGAACAGCTGCAGCGAGATTTGGGGGCGATGCATGTGCAGGAATTGGTGGAGGGTTTGAGGGAGAAGGGAGAAACAGTTTACGCTGCTGCAGTGCACCGTCTGCCGGGTTTGCTGCAGCTGGAGTTAAACATAGCGGCGCCCATCTTCCACCTGGACTCCCTAGGTTCAGGCAGTGTCGCTGTACACCTTGGGAGACTAACTCTGAAGACAGACGGGCCTTGTCCCTACGGAGCGCTACGGGCAGTGCTCGAGCTGAACGAGACCCGCCTCCTTTGCTCTCCTAAGGGAGGGCGCGAGGTGTCTCTGCTACGTCCTATACCCATCCGCGTACATCTGCAGGTAGAGGCGGCAACACGCATCAGTATGGACCTGGAATTCGACGATATATTTATCGAGGCAACGCCTGAGGCAGTGGCGCTACTCCTTGCAGTTCCAGTCTCCCTCGCTAAGTCCGTTGTACAGCCAGCGCTGCCATCCGCTGCTGCTGGCGCTCCTGCCACAACATATGGTGCTGCGCTTAGAGGAGCTGCTGCAGCGGATGCCCCTCAAGATATGGACGAGCAAAAGACGCCACGCCAGGATAAGCGGGCCGGCGTAGCAGCGGCATCGGCCCTAGAGACCCTCAGAGGGATCCCAGCGGCGCTGCGAACCACGCAGTCCGGAGATAGCAGCAGCAGCAGCAGCAGCAGCCATGAAGGCGGGGGTTTTGTGATAGCGTCGACTTGGCGCTTCAGCCGTTGCGGGTTTATTGTACACCGCAGCAGCAGTACGGAAGAGAAGGGGGTGTTGAGAGCGCAACTGTCTGCTTTGGAGATTACAGTTGGAGCAGACACTGGTGTGGGCACCTGCAATATCTCGGCAGCTCTTCGCGATGTCTTTGTTTCCGATCCATCCACCGAGTCTCTTCTATTTCAATCCCTAAACAAGCAGGTGCTCTTCACGGTAATCCCCAAACCTTAACCGCAATAATGCTGAATAACCAGAATTAAACCGGCAGGCTGAAATTGCATACCTTTGACGGTGGATATGCAGCGTGCATCCTGTAAAGTTGTACGCCTTGCAGGGCAGTGCATATGGGTCGTGTCTTTCTGTTGCTACTGCTTGTAGACGGAAGGCATTCGAATGCGTGTGTTGCTGTCGTTGTGTCCTTGCTTCTCGCAGCCCTCTTGCGAGTCCCCGGTATCTTCGCAGCCCTCTGCTTCCATGGAACGGTTCAAAAGCGCTATATCGCATACTGAGACCCTGACGCGGCAACTGGAGTCCTTCCAAGACGCCTTAGATGACTCAGGAGGAGGCTTCGGTGACGATCCGGAAGAGAAGCGGGGTGGAGGCGCAGCAGACGCCCGAAGCCTCCGGCTGGCCCTCAACTACAAGAGAGGAGCTGACCCGCAGACTCGCGCCTCCCTCGTAGTTTTGCCCGCCGAGGTGCACTGGAGACAGGAGTCTCTTCGCGGCGTTCTTGAGACTGCCCAGGTGTACAGACATCAGCTGGACCAGCAGCTGGCCACTGCAGCAGCGACTTTCAGCCGCCCACCCTTCCTCTCAGAGTCAGCGTTTGCTGCTCTACAGGATGCCCTGCAAGCAATGCAGAGTTCCCTTAACACAGGCGATGCCAAAGCAGAGGCCAAATTTGCGTCCGTTATATCATCCCTTACTGGCCACAGTACCAGCGGCACCACCAGCAGCAGCAGCAGCAGCGACAGCGGCGGCGTGAAAGATGACTCCAGCAGTGGAGTTCAGTGGCTTCGTAGTGGTCTGGAGGTCGGAGGGGACATGCCTCCTCTCGCTGCCTTAGTAGGTGGCGGCGGGGAGCAGCAGCAACAGTTGAGTCCCGAGCCCAGCAGCACCAGTAGCAACATCGAGGGGAAGGGACCTCTGCCGGTGTCCGTTTCTCTGGATTTGACCGTTCAAGGAGCTGCAGTCTCGTTTTGGGATGGCCGCTCTGTGTACTGCAGAGTGGGGGTACGAGATGTCTGCGTCTCCCTCGAGTCGTACCCCAATGGAGACTCGGAGACATTTCTTTCTATCAGGCACGCAGCAGTCATCCTCAACGACCGCTGCGTCTTAGCTCCCAGAGAAAACGAGCAGCAACCGCTGCTGGACAAGCAGCAGCAGCATGACCAGCAGGAGAAGCAGCAGGACTCGTTGCTTGTTGCTCTGAAGATACGGCAATATGGAGGAGGAGAGCCTGGAACAGGCCGACCACTTCCGTTTTCCGTTTGTGTGTCGGGGCGAGTGAGTCAGTTGTGTTTGGTGTACATACACCAGGATATTCAGGCGTTTCTAGACTACCTTAGAGATGGAATTTTCGACATATTTATTTCCAAGTCCTATGAGGCAGTAAAACAAGCAGCCACGGGCTCGCGCTCGCTCTTCGCGCTTCACATTGACTGCCCCCTTTTTATAGTACCAGAAAACAAAGCCGCTATTCCAGAGCTACAACAGCAGTTGCGTCGAGAGCAGCAACGGCAGCAGCAGTTGTCTCCTCGTCCAGAAAGCGAAGCAGAGTCCGTTGCCTTGGCTGCTGCTTCGGGGAAAGTGGAGTTGAAAGGTCTGGGGCGGTTTCTTATTTTCAGTGCAGGCATCCTGCGGGTTAGCAACGCATATACTCTCATCTCTGCTGCTAACTTGCAAAGTGCTTCCCTGGAGCAGCGTCCCCACAGAGACAATCCCGGGGAAAACCTCGAAGGAGGTTGCATCAACCCGAGGGAGACTGGCTCATGCGCAGTAATTGCTGCCCAGCAGGAGGATGCAGGCAGTTGCAGAGCCGTTTTGGAGCCTGGCAACACCTCAGCCGTAGCAGCAGCAGCAGGAGGTGCTGCAGCGAAGGAGGAGGAATGGGCATTTAACCTGAAGCTGGATTTTTCGGGCATGCAGTTGAGTGCACGGGACAACGAAGATATCCCCTTGGGAGAAATCCGCGCCCGCGAGGACAGGGTCTCAGTAGAAGGGGAGGTCTTAAAGACGGCCAACGTAGGGGTGCGGCTACAGTGCTCAAATCGCGTGTCTGTGGCTGCCCACACATCACCCTGGCTGTTGCATCTCTCCAGGGAGCAGCTGACACTCTTCCTAGATGTCCTCAATGAGAACATCACGGGGGGAGGGTACGAACCCCGGCAGCCTGCTGCAGCTGCGGCTGAGAGACTCTGCAGTGCCAGCGACAACAACACACGGGGATATGGACAGGGAGACACAACGGATGCATGGAATATCCCGCTGCAGATGCCTTCACAACAAGGGGATCTGGAGGTGCCTCTACATGTGGATTTCCAGTTGTGTGTCCCCAAGCTGCTGCTTGAAACATCAATGGGGCCCCGCACTCCTCTCGCTCTAATGACGGTACACCGCATTGCTGTTTTCGCTTCTGCCTCCTCTTCGGCTCAAACGGGAACTCAATTACAGCTGAATGCCACAGGAGATGTCTTTGCAGTTGACGACATCAGACCGCAAACCGCCAACTATTACCGAAGACTCGCCCACTGCACTGGGGGCCCTCTAGAGGAGCCCTTAGATGGGCCCCTAGATGGGGGATGCTTAGATGCCCAGGCTGCAGAAGGGTGCGATACGGGGGACGCCGAGTGCTGGAGCAAGAGCGACGCAGATGAAGACGCAGATTGCCTCCCGGCAGTGTCTTTGCACCTTGAAACAGGAACGGATAAGGGTGTTGTAGATGTGGTACTGAGGGATGTGACGCTTTATACCCTTGTTGTGGGCTTCGGGGACTTGGGCAAATACTTCTCCACAGCATACGCGTGCAGCACCATGAAACGTTTCCCCAAGCCCCAACCTCTCGTTGGCGAGCAGCAGAAACAACAGCAGATCCAGCAGCAACAGCAGCAGCAGCACCAAGACAACTCTCGACAAGACTCGCACCTAGGACCCCGAACAGTTTCAAGGTCCTTCGAGGGGAGGGCAGGAGCAGAAGCCCTTCCCACGGAATCCCAGACATGTGGGAGAAGCGGCGACAACAGTACTAATACCAGTTGTACTAGCAGCAACAACAGCACTACGATCAGCTTGCGCATCTGCAACGGGCAGTTCGTGGTGTACACGGACATAGAGAGCCCCACGGCACCGTTGATAGTCTGGAGTGGTGACCTGTTTGTATCTCTATTGTCCGAAGGGGTCGTCGTGAGTCTGCAGCACCTGGAGATACAGCACAGCAAAGTGTCACGTCTCGAGGCAGCCCCTAGCGAAGGCGAACTTGCTGCCAGCAGCAGCAGCAGCAGAAGCCGAAGCATGTCTGCTAGCTACTTGAGGGCCGCCTCAACAAGGCTTGGGCACCAGAAATCTGCAGAGTCGGGCGGCCAGCTGAGCCCCCAAGTCATTCAGCTCTCCCTTGCTGGAAGCATTCGACAGCAGCAACTGGCCCTTCAGCAGCAGCAGCAACAGCAAGGGGACGACACATATGGGGAAGAGAATCTATTGATAGGGGAATGGCCTGAGCCCAGTCGCCTTATTCCCTCCATGTTGACTGAAGGGGCGGTGCTACTGTGCGAGGACCTGTCAGTACGGGGAAAGGGCATCTTCCTCGCTGCAGCAACAGACGAGGAGGTGAAGCAACAGGAGCAGCAGGAGCAGCAACAAGGAGAAACAGAAGAGGAAGATGCAGACAGTGACGCTGAAGAGACAGACGAAGAGACGCCACCACCTCCAGCACCCGCCACAGGAGAGTCCAGGATGGCAGCTGTGCAGCGCGCCTTCGCGGGCGCTGCTGCTGCAGCAACTGCTGCCGCGGCTGCTGCTGCCGCTGAGGCCCCCCGTGCACTCACTACCAGACAACCGAAGCCCCTCACCAGCGCAGTGGCCTCAGGAGGAGGGACGCAACAGGCGAACAGATTGACGACGAAGGTTAGAATGCAACTGATTGTGCCCAGTAAGCAGAAAAGCCCACTTTCTTGTGTATGCACCAGCGTCCCCCTTCCATTTTGCTCACCTCTTCTCTTCCTTCCTTTCTCTCTCTCTTTCTCTCTTTCCCTCTCTCTCTCTCTCCGTATATGTAATATGCTTCTACTTGATGGGTATATCTGTATATTAATACGTACAGATATGTATACACATGTACACATGCACATGGACGTGAATATGCGCATAGGTGAGTGTGCAGATTGAATACTTATATATATGTGAACGTAGTTGCTTAGATGAGCATATGAACGGATTGGCAAATCTTCCAACTGATATAGATACACCTGTTGATACAAGTACACCTATTAGTGTGTAATATATAAACCTACAGATATATATCCATGCCTGACCCGTGTGTTTCCGCGTCTCTGCTCCTCTGTGCCTGTCTCCGTTTTGTCGCTGCACTGTGTTTTTCTGTGCTGCTGGCACTTTATTTGGCCCTGTCTTAACACGCCGCCTTCTCGGTCACCTTCTCGTTGTTGTTCCTGTGGCTCGTCCCCGCTTACACAACCACACAAACTGCAGCAACAGCTGCTGCTGTTGCTGAACCAGCAGCGTCGGCAGAGTTACCCATATGCCCAGCCCCTGCTAGTACAAGACCATTACCGTTCGCAGTAGGCGGAGATTGGACAACGCTGTGTATACTGACTGCTTTATGTTGCGGTAGTAGCAGCAGCAACTATGGCTACTGCAGTGGCGGGGGGAGCTGTTGCAGCAAGTGCGAGGCCAGCTGCAGATGCAAAGGTGGCGGCTGTTGCAGCTTCGTTGTAGCTATATTTGACTGGGAGAAGCTTCCTGTTCTGTTTGTGTTCGTGTAGAGTTCTTCCTTCGGGTCAGCAGCAATGACATTGCTTTGCTGTTGAATGCTGTGCGAGGCCTGAGCTCCGACGGCCCCACAGTTTGTGGTCTACAGGATCAATCGGTTTCCTCTCCAGCGGCGGCATCAGCAAAGGCAGCAGCACCACAGAACCCCACTCCTAGCAACATCAAGCAGCAGGAACCCACTTGCCCTGTAGACGAGCACCAGCAGGATAGTGAATTGGCGCTTGAACAAGACGTTCGGGTGTCTGTACAGCTGGCGGGTGTGGAGTTGTTGTTATTGGACGACTTGCGCGCCTCCGTTGTGCCTTTGCTGCAGTTGCAGCTATCTGTGGGTCAGCTAAGGGGCCGGGTGTCTGGACGGCACCTTGTGTTGTCCTTGATTGATCTGCGCTCCAGCTGCAGCTTCCTAAACGTTAAGAGCGGGACGTGGGAGCCCTTTATTGAGCAGCTGGAGCTCACTGTGGTGTACAGACGGGACCTAGTCCTCGAACAGAAACTGAATCTCGCTCACCAACAGCGCCTGACAGGCAACAGCAGCAGCAGCGGGGCCGCTGGCAGCCCAGCAGCAGCAGCAGCTGCTGCCGCTGCTCCCGATCAGTGGACGGATTCGAAGGCAGCGCGGGCGCTGCTGATCAGCAGCTACTCTTCGTTTTTGTTAAATCTCACGCCGCAGCTCTGCCGATTGCTGTCTTGGTTTGTCCCATACTTGGTGCAACACCTGCAGGAAGGCCCTACAAAAGGCACTGTCTCCTCCCTGCCCTCCCGCACCGCCAGCATTGGAGCATCAGGCACGGGAACACAGGACAGTAGGTATCCTGAAGGATCTCCAGAATCAGATGATGCAAGAAAAAGCTGGCAGGCAAGTTCAACGCCTGCACCATTCTCACCGCTCTCCAAATCTGCTGTTGCTGCTGCAGCACGGGGATACGCTGCAGACGCCGCTGCAGCTGTTGCTGCTGCACAACAGCAACAGAGTAGTGGCGCACCCTTCCGGTACCTCAACCTTACTGGAGAGTTCCTCTATGCATTTACCCTCGTTTCTGAGCAGCCACAGCAGGGACAGCACCAGCAACAGCCACAGCAGCAGCCGCAGCAACAAAAGCAGCAACATAGGCAACTGACGCAGCAGCAGCAGCATGAGCACTCACAGTCGGAACAGCAGATGCTGCGGGAAGAAGCGGAGGAAGCGGAAGAGAGCGAAACCACTGGGGCCGTGATGGTGCTACAGGTTGGAGGCTCTAAGTCCCTTCCCCTGGAGGCGCTTATGGAAGGCAAAACAGCAGAGTCCTCTCGAACAGCTGAAAGGAGACAGCAAGTCTTCTTTTCTACATGTGTTCCCGTTACCACAGTGCAGCAAGCGTCAGAAGTGCTGCCCCATGTGCCAAGAACAGAACTCCTTCGCAGCCTCCTCCTAACGCGCGATGCCCAGCGCACAATCGGCGAATTTCTTGATGCAGAACACACACAACCTGCTGCTGTTCCCTCTGCCGACGAGACGAAGCAGCAAAAGCTGCAGCGATACCCGAGGCGCTGCGTCGGGCCTTTTCCTCAGGGAATGCAGGCGGTGCTGGTTGAGGCAATGAAGAGCCACAGCGTCTCCTTGCTGCTGCCCCAGTGCACTCAGGAGGAGCAGGAAGTGCCGCCGCCGCCGCTGCAGCAACAGCGGACAGCACGGCCAGTGAGTTCACTGGAGGAGATGAGGAGCAAGAGCAAGTTTGGTGCTGCGCATGTAACGGGAGGTGGAGATACACTGCTGCCTGAGAGCATCCCGCTGGGGGCAACACGCACCCTCGCCTCTCCTATGAAGCAACAGCAGATGCAGGGTTCTTCAGGAGCTGAAGGCACCCCTTCAGCTGCTTCAGGTAACTGCTAGCCGTGCTGGTAGCCTTTGAAAGGAGTAGACGAATGATGAGCTTACCAGAGAGAGGAACTAGATTGCAGGCATCAGCTGTCCGCTGCATATCAGTGCTGCACTGCCGCAGCTGCTTTTGTTGCAGTTTGTGCCGCCACTCCAGAGCATCTAGGATGTTGCTCTTGCATGCACGTCTAGTGCCTGTCTCCCTGTCTCACTGTGTCCTTCTTTGCGGTTAAAGGCACTCCGACCGCAAGCCACTGGGCTGCGCTGGAACTAAAGAAGGACTTTTGGGGGGGAGCAGTAAGAAGAGGAGATTCGAGGAGAGTAAGCAGCGAGCTGGTGGCACAGGTGCTCAGCCCTCACCCCTCCTACAAGCTGGTTCTGCTGACCTCCACAGTGCTGCTGCAGAACCGTAGTGGCTTGCCGTTAGAAGTGTGTTTCCTGGACCAAAGGCAGCGGCCACTGCTGCTGCCTGCTGCAGCAGCAACAGCTGCACCCCTCAGCGTGCTGCAGGAGCAGCCCGACACGCAGGCGGCTGGGGGAATTCAGTCCTTTCAGGAGGTCACTCTACTCGATCCCCAACTCAAGACTATCCCACAGTGGATGTTGGACAGACAAGAGCGCCAGCAGCAGCAACGCATGCAAGAGCTCGCTCTGCAACAGGAGCTTCTGTGGCAGCTGCAGCGCACAGCAAGCGGCAAGACCGGCAGAAGCACCAGCACCACCTCCTCCGGATCTCCCCAGCTACGCAGAATCACCACCCAAGGGCGGTCTTTCTTTTCTCCACAGCACCAACCGGAGAAGCAGCAGCAACAGCTACGGCAACAAAGCAAGCTTGCATATACGTTCTTGTTGCCAAACCAGCACTTCATGTCTGTTCCCCAAGATGCCATTTTGGGGGCCGGATGGGTGTTCGTTTGCTTCCGCCCTGCAGCATTTGCTACTGATAGGAAGGCAGGGGAATCGGGAGAGGTAGGGAGGGAACTGCTGCTGCTGCTGCATGTATGCAGCTGCGCGCATGCTGCGACCTCATGAGGCCTTGGGAGGTTCTCTGCTAACACATGCCGCATGCGTGCATTCTTATACCTACTGTGTGCATTTTTATATGCTGATGTCGGTGTCTCTGGGAGGTCACCTTTCGTGTGTCACCGTCTAGACGAGCTTCCTCTTCAATCTTGTCTCTTCTCCACCTTGCTGTGGATGGAGCTGCCTCCTTGGATGTGCTGCCATGTCTGCTGCTGCGGGAGTTTTGTGTCTCCTGGGCTTGTTAGGAACCGCTTGCGCCGCCGGATATGGGGCCTTACACTGGCTGGTCAGACTGTATAGACACCCGCAGCAGGGTGGTGGACTGCCAGTGCATGCACTGTGCATACTTGCCGCCTGAAGAGCGCAGCACTGCATCGCTTTCCGGATCAGCAGCTGCAGCAGCAGGAGGCGCAGCAGGAGGTGATGATGCATTGGCTGCTGCATCAATGGTGAAGAAGGAGAAATGCCTCTTCTTCCATTTGCTTCAGGAAGATCACAAAACGGCGCTGCCCGCTGAACGTCTGCTAAGGACACTGACTGTGTTCCCCGCCTTGACGCTTATGAATGCAACTCTGACGGAATTGGATGTGTGTATGCTGCCTTCTGCTGCTGCGTCCGGGTCTAGCGTCCCCTTGAAGAGGCCGCCACCTGCATCTGCGTTGCAACGGCTGCAGCAGCTGCAGCAGCAGCCTGTGTTTCAAGGCATACTGACGAGGCAGTCCGTATTTTATGTTTATGAAGTACCCCCTAGCAGACAGCTATCCCTTTGGCTTCGATTCGCAGTCCTCGAAGACGCCCGCTGGTCCCCGCCTCTCCGCAACTTCCTTTCCTCAGAGGTGTGCTGCTGCTGGCTCTGCTGCTGCCCCCTGCCACTTCTTGGACGACATGTTAACACTGTTGCCGAATATCTGGCCAGCATCTGGCACCAATGCCTCCGCTTTTCTGTCACCTCTGACTGCTCACTGTGTCTGCTGCGTGCATGTTGTATCATGTGCTTGAACTTCTTCTGAAGCGTGTCGAAGGTTGTGGCGTAGTGCCTTCAGTGGCCTTCTCTTTGTCACACGGTCTTCTGTTTGCAGGAGGGCCTCGTGTCTCGCGTGCAGCTTCCATCTGCGTCGCTGGCCACAGTAGAGTTGGAGGTGCTGCACGACGCAGCAGAAGTGGCTCCGTATGTGCCACTTGTCTCTGCCAAACAGCTTATTGCTGTTGTCTCTGCTCCCCGTCTCTTCATAGACCGAACGGGTCTAAAAATTAAGCCAATACAGGCGGGCCGCTACTTCCCCGACTTTGGGGGCTACGCTCTTCTAGGAGACTCAACGGTGAGAAAGGCGCAGCGGCTACATCGGTGCATGTGTGGCTAGAACGCCTTGCAGTTCAATATGGAACTTGGGGGTCACCCAAGTCTGCTTAACCAGGGACGGTGGGAACCGTTAGGTGTATGCTCCTGCTAGCAATGCGGTCTCTTCTGTTCAGTCTCTGGGGCCCTGCTGTATGAGACTGTTAGGCACCTGCGCCTGCTAGGAAAGCTCCTTCTTCTGTATCTGTGTTCCTACCGTGTTTTGGCGAAACCGCGGGTGGCCCGTAGCGATCTGCCGGGCTGTACACAAAGCTGCAGCTTCATGCGCTTATCTTGCGTGTGGTGAACTGTACAGACACCGGAGTTGTCTTTGTTTACGGTGCCTCGTGGCTCTACGCCAGTGGAATGCTGCGCTGACGTTCCCGCTCTTCATGGATTCAGCAAAGCTGAGTTGGCGGCCCCATCTAGCCTGTACACGCTGTGCTTGAAGACTGACCAGCTGGCGCTGGCACACACAGCAGGCGAGTTGACATGAGCTCCTGTCTCTGCTTGCGTCCTTCCCTCACCTGGTAGCAGAGTACGGGCCTGCGGCTGCCCATGCTGCATCTCTTCTCCTGCTCCCTTTCTATGTGCATTTACATGGTTGTCGGTATGTGCCTACTAAGTGTTCTTTCTTTCTACCATGCTGTGTTGTGCTGTACTCGGCTTTGAGACAAAGTAGAGGTTAGCTTTCTACTGTGAGGTGTCTGGTTCAGTGGAGGTAGTTGCTTCCACAGAGGTGCTGTTAATCCTTTCCGTATTTTGCTTTGCCTTGGCGGCTTCTCCTTGTATCAACGTGGTATGCGCTTCCATGCTTCTGCAGCATTGCAGCAGCCACTACGCCCTAAATTCCTTCTTCGCGTTTCTCCTCAGGTGCTCTCTGCCGTGTGGTGTCGCTGGTCCCGGAGTTTCTACTGACAAACTGTCTCCAGCAACCGGTCTACCTGCGACAAGATCGGACGCAGGGACCTCTTGTCGAGGGTACGCAAAACGAAGATACCGCTTCCATTGTATGGTGTTGCCGCTTTCTACTGGAACGCTTCTTGCCTTTTGCTGCTGCTGTGTGGCGTCGCCACATATGATGCGGCGAGCACAAGGCGCGAGGGATCGGAACGAATGGGTACTGCTGGTGGCAGTGTCACTGCAGCTGCGGTTTCATCTTTTTATGGCCCCTATGGTTATTGCTGCAGCTGGTGCAGGCTTTAGCGCGACAAAGGCGATCTAGCGTGTGTTTGCGTGTGTTGGTGGAAAACGTGATGCATGCAAACGCTGCAGTGCTCGGTTAATCTTTTCTGTGCTACAACTGTGCTGCAGTGAAGCCAGGGGAAACACACCCAGTGTATTGGCCTCAGCAGGAGCTGCCGCAGCATCTACAGTTCGTTGTTGGGCGCTGCAGCCCTAGCGGCTGGTCAGGGCCTGTGGTGGCCAGCGAGGAAACCGCAGGCAGGACGTGGGTGGCTGTCCCATCGAGCAGCCCCAAGCCTACGCAGCCAGGTGAGGGATGAGATACCCGAGACACGGAGAGAGGGCTCGACACAGAGTAGCTGTGGAGCAAACAGGCAGACGGACGTGCAGGCACGCACATGTGCAGACACCCACAGACACAGACAGCCAAAGAGAGGCGCGGAGAAAGGCACACAAAGTCACATAGAATCAGTCATAGCAGGCCACCAAACCACACTTTTCGTTGCTGCCTGCATGTCTTCAGATGTGTATGCCGTCGATGTTGCCCCTGAAGGGGGAGCCAAGAGCATCGCCATACGGGCATCAGATACCGGGGGGGCATTCGTAGTCCGCAATTGCTGTCCAACTGTGCAGCGCGTGATGGTGCATACATTCCACTCCGAGATGAACAGCAGTAGCAGCAGCAGGCAGACAGGGCGGCCCCCTGAGGCAGACTGCCATTTCTTTGCGCATGAGGGACAGTCTGTCGTATATGGGTGGCCCTTCCCTTTCCTGTACAAATCCAGGCCGGTAAGCAACAACATCAGCACAGGCAGCAACAGCAACAGTGCAAGCAGCCGCCACCACCAGCCTACCAAAGACAGAAGCTCCACAAGCGGCCACCCCAACAGCAGCAACACTGGCACTAGCAGCAACGCCACATGCAACAACGCGAGCAGCACGAACACCAAGCGCATGAACCGCACAGACAGGAGCAACAACTAGAGCAGCAGCAATAGCAGCACTAGACAGAGCAGCCGCACGAACAGCAACAACGCCATACAAGGGTGATTTGTTCTAGCCTAATACTCCCTCCCACAACCACGCAGCAATAACAACAAACACATCGGGAGTGGCAATCGCAAGCCCATAGTAACCCCACTAAAGTAGCGGCACCCCCACAAGTCAGTAGGTACCACCGAATAATAGCAACATCTCTTCGAGCACGCAGCAGCAGCTTCAACAGCCGCAGGCGCGCCACCGCAGAATTAGAGGCCGCGTGCATACAGCCGCATATTCATTAGGAGTTGGTGCGTGTGGGGTTTGGGGATGCATGCTGCAGTGCCAGGTTCTTCTGTGGCTAGACAGCAAAACCGTCGCTCCACGGCGGCCGATTCTGTTCGACATGGCGCATCCACAGCACAAGCGCTATGAGGTGTTGCTGGGGATGCCGGATGTTGGAGATCTTGTCGTAACATCTGAAAAGTTCGGTGATGACACCATCATTGCCGTCCTACCGAAAGATGCCAAGATGACAAAAGAGCTGCTCCCCGCAACACAACAGCCGCCAGCGCAAAGCACACCGGCAGACGTGGTGAGGGGGGCAAATGCGCTACTGCTGTTGCGTCTGCTGCCCACGCGCTCCAGTATAGAGCTGCGGTTCGTGCAATTAAGAGGTCGTTGAGTTGTTGTTGCTCTGGACGGTCCTGCTGCACTCGGTGCTTGTGCTGCTTGTGCTTTGACTAATGTTCTTTGGAGATGCGTTACTGGGCGTGGCTGTTTTTGTATCGTGGCAACGCCTGCTGCAGCTGGCAAGAGGTCGATGCACATATGTATGTTTACGTACATACATGGGCGCATGCTGCTGTTTGGGCTTGTGCGGATGCGTGTGTAGGGGCTGCAGATGGCGGAGACATCCTTTGCAAGCTTTGACTTGGCTGTGAAGCTGAAGGAGATTGGGGTGTCTTTGATTTGCGACTCCTTGGCTGAGGAGCTGTGTTACGCGAGCTTGTCGCAGGTGGCTGTGGGGCTGCAGCAGCGAGGAGACAGAGAAAAAGTTGTGTTGCGAATAGAGAGGATACAAGTAGACAACCAGATGGAGAATGGGAATAAGCCCGTCGTAATCGCCAATAGAGGCGGCAGAAGCGTCCCTTCCCACGAGCCGACGGTGCGCACTGTATATACATTCCAACGCTGCATGCAAACGGACAGAAATATGCACCAGACGAACAACTGAAGGTGGATTTGGATGATTTATACGTATTGCTAACATGTACTGTGCTTCGGTGCATTGGCGCGAACTAGGCCTACACAATACACCCGCCTCTGCGGTTGCCCTTACTTGAGCACTGTTTGTAAGCTGTAGAGGCTCAGCATCAAGTGTGTTTGCCGTTAGGGACTGCATGCATTCTTGATCCTGCTTTTGTTAAAGCGTTTAAGTAGACAGTTGAAAGTGGCAGTTGGGATAAGTGTCTTGATCAAATACCACCAGCATTGTTTCGAGGCTACGCCAATGTGGCGACTTCGCACAACAAACACCGGAGCTGAGGCTGCTCTCCCATGTTTGACTTCGTGCAGAAGGCAGGTTCCACTGTCTGCCTTGTCGGGCGAGCAGAGTTTAATGTGTGTGCGTATTGGGTACATGCGCTGCGATATCTGGACAGAGCTGGGGAGCGTCACCCCAGGCTATGCCAAGAGGCAGCAACCCCTTCTTGACGGTCTTCGTCGTCCGCCTGAACTCCGGCAGCAGAGACATTGTGTTGAAGAGGGCGCTGGTGGACATCGACGACTTGGAAATCGACATCGATGCAGACATGCTCAACGGGCTGAATGTAAGTACACCCCAACTGAGCGTACCGGTGCAAACTGCGGCCCCTTTGCCGCTGAAAGGAAACTATATATTTGAATCCTTAGTCCTGCTGTCCAGCGCAAACTAATCTGGTCTAGCTTGACGCAACTGCATGCTTCGCTTCTTCTACCTAAGCTCCTCGAAATGCGAGACCTATGCAGTCACCAATCCTGCAGTTTGCCTTGGGTTTTGTCCCTCACACATACACAGAAGTAGGCGTGTATGAATCGGCGGACATACCAGCACTTTGAAAGAGTAGCCGAACGAAGTGCATTTTTACATCGCCACCAGGGCGTCAATACGAGTGTCGTAGGTCCCGGCAGCAGCAGCTTCTGGTGCTGGTGCTGCTTGCGTTTTTAGGGATGGGTTGTTGCCTGTCTTGTGCGTGCAGGACTTTGTGTGGTCTTGCCTCATGGCATTTGGCTTGGCAGAGGCGGCATCGCGGCGTGCAGTATCTCTGGAGGAGTTGGGCGCCTGGGTCCAAGAGCCTCTGGCTCTCCGCTACTCACCACCTCCTCTTCCAACGATTTTGTCTCTAGAATCCTTGGTTATTTCCCGTTTCCGAGTGTACTGCTGGTGCTCTTTTGTCCTCGACAAAATGCACATGATCTCCGACCTTCTCAAACTCGGACTCAGGATCCTCATGGCCTCAGGACGACTTGAGCTGACCGTAGGGACGCTGCACCAGCGTCTGGCGCTGGTTTTGCTGTTGCTGAAGCTGCTGCGGCTGCTGGTGTCGCCGTTGCTGTTGCTGCTGCAATCGATGCCTCTGATGTTGCAGGCCCCTTAGGGAGTCTGGCTGGCGCTGTCGGCTGCGTTGAATGATTGAGACCGCAGTTGGTGCAGCTGCAGGGACTGCTAAAGCAACTGCTGCTGTTATTGTAGTTTATGCTCTTGGGGTGTTGTCTGTTGTGACCCTGTAGTGCATGTGCCCCTCTTCGTCGCAGAGAGCGGCTTGATTTATTTGCTTTCTAAATAGGCGTTAAGTTGTGTTGTTGGCCTGCTACACACGCAGCCTGCACTGTGTTTATGTTGTGTGCGTGCTTTGCTCAAAGGGGGCGCGTTTGACGTTCAGCCAGGAGGAGTTCCGGTATTTAAGAGGGACAGTTGCTTCTTTTACTTCGTGTTTGCAAGAGCGATACACGTACCACTTGCTGTCGTCTTTATTTGCATCTTTGGGGCAGTCCTCATTGCTGAATCTGCCGCGCATGCCTTACGAGTTCGGGAGGAACACCATTGGTCTGGCTGCAAATGCTGTGGACAGCGTGTCCACTGGTCTCGGTTCTTTGCTGTCGACGTTTACTTTCGATTCGGAGTACATCAACCGACGCCGCAGAGAAAGAGGCCGGGGGGCCTCAGGAATGCGAGAGGGGTTTCTTTCTGCAGGCAAGAGCATCGGCGAGGGTGTATGGGCCCTGTCCAGCATTGTCACGAAGCCCTTAGAAGGAGCGCAGAAAGAAGGTGTTGGTGGTTTTCTTAAGGGCATCGGGAAGGGGCTGATGGGCTCTCTCGTCAAGCCCCTCGACAAAGTGGGGCAGGCCGTCTCGGATGTGACCCGCGGTATTCAAGCGGAAGTCAGCAGACCCTTAGGCGCTCTTAAAGTCATCAGCACACGCCACAGACAGCCCCGCATGGTTGGAGAACAGGGACAAGTCAGGTGAGAAAGCGGAACCAAATAGCAACTGCTGCACTCAACCTGTTCTTGCTGTTCGGTTGCCCCGTACTTGCTGCTGCGCCTAGGCGACGACCCTGCTGCCGCCGCTGCTCCCGCGCAGCTTTTTTTGCTGTGGCGGACCGCACCAGCGTCCTCGCGGGTGGATAGTTGTCTGCGGTTGCAGGGATGCTGATGCATTGTTGTTGCTTGCTTGGCGCTTCGTGCTGCATTGCTGCTATTTGCTGTATGGGTTGCTGCTGGTTGCTGCATTGAGGCATTTTGCGGCAATACGGCTGCTGTGTGCTGCAGGCCCTACGACGAAACGGAAGCTCAGCTGCGTCAGAGTCTGGGCCTGGCAGTGCTGCGGCCGATGCAGAAGTGCATGACAGTTTTACGGCACGAGAAGCCGGATATCTCTCAGTTAGTTGTTTTGTTCTACCCTCAAGACATTTTCCTTGTCAGCGTGAAGGGAAATGATTCTGAGAAGGGCGTTCAGTCGCGTTATCGGGGAAGGACGTCAACACCGCTAGAAGCAGGAGTGCATATAATGTGGCACGTCAGCGTAGCAGAAATTCAAGAAGTACGAACAGATAGCCGCGGTGTCACGCTCACAGTCGCCTCCACTGAAGGGCAGCGGCAGCCGGAGGCCGCTGCGCTGGGTAGGGCGGGGTCGGTGAGGATGGTAGAAGGCAGGCAGAGTCCACAGCCTGCAACAGCAGCAGCTGCTGCTGCTCCTACTGCCGCCACTACACAGACGTACTTCATTCCTTGCCAAGATTCAACGGTATCCAACGAGGTGTATAGGGAGCTCCGCGAAACACAAAGAGGCTGCGCTACAGTCGTTCACCTGGGAACCAACAAACGTGTCTCAGATGCCGACTCATAATGTACTCAGCTGTGCTTCAGCGATGCAGGTGCAGCTGTTGCAACAGCATTTCCTGCAGTTTGCTGCTTCCAAAGCAACTGCTTCCTCCAGTGTGCGTAGGCAAATGTGCTGAATTATTCACCGTATCTTGACTGTCAAGGCTACCGCTCTCTTGTTGCAGAGGGATGTGGAATCGTGAGTTTTCTGTGTATAACGGCCAACAGCCCTTGACCGTTAGGGCCCAAGAAGATATTAGCTGAACAGCATGCAAGTATGCATGCTGGCTGCTTGACGCAGCGTGATGCAGCTGCTCCTGCAGACAGAAAGGGGCGTGGGGCATGTGGACCTTGCAGATGAGCCTCCAAGCGAGCTGCATTTTCCGGAGGGGCTGCTAACTGTACTCCTTACCTGGCTTAAGTTGTCGCAGAACTTACATGCTCACTGCAGTTTCAGTTCTGTGGGTGTTAACCCCCCTAGAGCAGCGTCTTTCTGTTAGAGGTTTCACGGCATACCTTCATGTGGGCCCAGGCAACCCGCTGTACGCCTGTTGTCCCCTGTACTTGTGTCCTGAGGCAGGATGGCATACGTTTGCTACATGGATCCGTCTGTCCTCCCGCCCACACGTCTACAATGTGCTGGCCACTGTCTGTCTAGGGTGGAAGTAGTCTCTTCTTTCGAGAGAGAGCGACAGGAAATAACAATAGGCCGCTGCCTCCGCAGTGCGGTATACGAGCATAGATGGGCCTGCTGACTACCTTAGGCCTCAGTTAAGGTTGTGTTTTGAATGTCCTCTCTAGACGATTCAAAGACGGGAGGTGAATTTATGGTTTAGCCTTATTGAACAACAGTACACCCGAACAACCCCATCCAACGATTCCCTTTATTGCAGCACTGGAGAAACTGCTATACAGCAGCGGAGCGGCCCCCTCACATAGCAGTCGAGATATGCAGTGCTAATCGTTCATTCCCCTCAGCCCAGCTCCATTGCCGCACAACATGATAGTTTGGGGGCCCTTGGGGCCCCTGACAGCCTTCAAGTATCCCCCATGCAGACAGCAAGACGCTCTACAAGAAAGTCCTACTATTCCTTTTGCATTGCGCGCAGAACGGCAGGAATTTCTTGGGTGCCGGAATAAATGGCTGTTGAGTTTCATGACATCTGTTCCCGGAGGCAAGCATGCTTGGGGTTCTGCATATTGGTCGCCGGGCGTCGTTGGTACACATAAGCAAGGTCAGCACAGCAAGGCAGCAGAAATTGCACAAAACTCATACGCCAGCAGCAGATTGGGGTAGAATGCTTGCTGCTCCGTCCCCGTTGGATGCTGCTGACGCCAGCTGACGTCTGCTACACTACCAAGGGGCTGAAAGCAACCAACAGGGAAGTCAGGGTCCTCCGCTACCTACGGCAAATGGCTCAGGGGCCACCCATACCCGGGCAAGAGTCCCCCGCCTGCTTGCTGGAAGTAGTTTTCTCTGACAAATCGGGAGCCGCAGTTTTCAGGCTGCAGTGAACGGTGATACCCCAAGGCCGGCGTTGCTGCCTACAGACATGGTAGTACTTACGGCGGCGGGTTTCTGCTGCTGCTGTTGCCATCCGTCTGTTTGTTATGGTCGCTGCAGCTTCCGTTTGCGCGGATGGATAGCTGTTCAGATGGGAAGTCTGAGATTCGCTGTTAGGAGAGGCAAGAGAAAATATTGTAAAGTGTATCAGCAGCAGCGTACCCTCCGGGTCGCCGTGTGTGTGTCCGTCTGCATTTATATGCTTACCCTTGGTTCTGTTTCTAGCATTCACCTTTGTTAAGCTAGTTTTGCATTAGTATTCAGCAGGAGGGCCCCTGGGGGCCCTCCTTGCAGCCTGGAGCTGTTGCTGCTGCTGTCGCGCTGTCTCGGCAGTGGCCTATCGGCTGCTGCCGCCTGGTTCTGCTGTCTGTCTCCACGTATGTGTGGGGGCGAGTGCTTGCATTTTGTTTTTCTTTTGAGGCGTTTGCCTCCATTAGGAGCTTCCTCCCAACTCAGGGAGTCTGTACAGTGTGGAGCGCTGGGGCAGCAGCAGCAGCAGCAGCAGCAGCAGCAGCAGCAGGCACCCCCGCCACACAACGAGGTAACAACTTCGGGCCGCCCCTAGAAACCCCACAAAGTAACACTGCGGGACTCACTATTTTGCATCTCTCTTTTTATTTTCTTGCTGCTCTCTCTGTCTGTCTGTAACTCTGCTGCACCCAGCACGATGCTGCTGCTGCTCTAGGCGCCTGCGTCTGAGAGGGTCTCTTTCTCGTCTGCTGTTTTCTCTGAGCCCCTTCGTGACTCCCTGTTCTGTTTTTATACTGTATCCGCTTCTAAACTCTCCGTAGAGTCTCCTTTGCATGCTTTGTACAGAAATCAACTGCCCCAACACCGCCGCAGCAGCACAGACCCGACGCGCCGCGGCTTATTCCTCCACCAGTTTGTATACTCCCGGCCCATATCAACATATTCCGCTGTTACGTACACATCGTCTTCCTGATGAAAAGGGCAGCAGCCCGTCCCTCTGCAGTTGCTGGGCTGCGTGTCGCCCTGCGCCACGCCTAGGAAGCAGCAGCAGCAGCAGCGGCAGCGGGATTCGCAGGAACAGCAGCAACAGCAACACTAGCAGCAGAAACAATATCCTCAGCAACATCAGCAGCAGCAGAAACAATACCAGCAGGGACGACAGCAGAGGGAACGGCAGTAGCAGCTGCAGCACAGCAGCAGCGGCAGGGACAGCACAGCAGCAGCGGCAGCAGCTGCAGCTGTGGCAGGGGCCGTCGTTCCTCGCAGTTGCATATGTCTGTCCGTCTGTCTGGGTGTCTCGTTTGCTGACTGTCTGCAGGCTGTTGGTGTTCAGCAGCTGTGTTGTTGCAGTAGCTGTCTGTCTTGTTTTTATTGAGCTGCTAGGGGCTGGGAGCTCCTTGGGTTTTGTTGCTGCTGCAGCATTGCTGCTTCAGCAGGGCGTGCTGGGGTGTACGCACACCTTTGTGGGCACTGCTGCAGCGACAACACGCCGCTGTCTTCCTGTGCTTTTGCTGGAGCCCGTGTGCAGCAAAGTGTGAAAAATGAACTCGAGGACAGAAAGGAGACAGCGCTGTAAGGGTACAGTTAGGTTTTTCTTGGGGAGTGTTCAGCCAGTGTCTCTGTCTCTCCCACCGCTGCTGCTGCTGCTGCTGCCGCTGCTGCAGCTATTGTTATTCTTGCTGCTGCTGCTACACACGCCCGCGTCCGCCTGGACATACACAGACATCTCAGGAGTGCCTGGGGGCGCACTGCTGCCGCCGCAGCAGCAGCAGCTGCACAAGCTGCAGCAGCAGCAGCAGCAGCTTCGCTCGCCTCTCTCTTCTTCGCTACAGCGCCAACTCTCTCCTGCATTTGTTGCCTCTTTTGGCAGTCAGCAGCCAACAGGCCTGAACTGCCGCATCAGTACAACCAAGGGAGGGACAACACTAGAGTGTAGGAATCTCCTACACTCAAGACAACGTAACAGCACGGTTGCTGCTGTTGTTGCAGCAGCCGAGCATAAGCCCCGCAGAGGAACCGCTGCAGCAAGAGCAGCAACCGCAGCAGCAGCAGCTGCAGCTGCAGCAGCAACGGAAATGCAGCCCGTAAGCCATATATAGCCGTTGCAGCTCCTCTTGTGTTTGCTCTGCCTCTTGCTTCTTCTCTTTCTCTCCTCAGCAGCAGCTGCTTGTGAGGGTTAAACTAGCAGCATCAGCAGAATTGTGTTGCTCCTTGTTTGCTACTGCGGTGTACAGACACCCGAGACACCTTCTCCCCCCCTTACAGGCCCACAACGGGCACAGGCAGAGGAGGTAGCTAGACAAAGAGGCCCCTGGATGGATACAGAGGACCCCTTATCCGCTTATGTATCAATGCATGGGTATGTATATCTAGACCCTAGACCCTAAACTGTTGTTTATTGTCGCCTCCTTCCCTTTGCTTCTCTGTCTCTTTTTTATCCCTCTCTGTTCTATTTCTTCTTCTTCTGCTGCTGCTGCAGCGTGCACTGCGGGTACTGTACCATAGCCAGCTGTCTCCTTCTCTGCCCTCTTCGGTTAACAGTTGCTTCCCTATCTTTCCCGTGTCTCATTGCTGTTTCCTGCTGCAGCACGGGTTTGTTTTGCTGCTCTATCTTGTCTATATAAGAGCTTTACGTCTCTCTTTCTTCCTATATCGTCATGGCGTCTCTCCTCCCTCCTTAGCTTACATTGCCTCTGCTGCTGTGTGTGTGTGCTGCTGCTGCTGCTGCAGAGGTAGCCGCCCCATTCGCCGTATATTGATCGCAAACAACGGGATGGCTGCCACCAAGGCCATTGCCTCTATGCGCCAGTGGACCTTCGAGACCTTCGGGGACCCAAATGTCAGTTCTGCTGCTGTTGCTGCAGTTGCTGCTGCTGTTGCTGTGGGGGCGCGTGCGCTCGTTTCTGCTGCACGTGTTGCAGCGAGTGCTGCTGGGGCCGCTGCTGCTGTTGTCAAGCAGCCGCTGTTTTGCATGGGTGTCTTTGTGGCGTCGTGTGCTGGTGTCCTGCTATTGCCTTTACTGCTTCCATTGCTGCTGCTGTTGCTGCTGCAGCTGCTGACGTTTGTGGCTATGGCATCGCCCGATGACCTAGAGGCAAACAGTGAATTTCTAAAGAAGGCAGACGAGATTGTTCCTGTCCCTGGGGGCCCCAGCAGGGAGAACTATGGCAATGTTTCTCTTATATGCGACATAGCAGTGAAGCAAAAGGTGCGGTGACACACCGTACTGCTTCCCTTTTCCCTTGTGCCTCAACAGTAACAGCAGCAGCAATAGCAGCCAGCGATTCAGCAGATACAAGGAGAGCATCATTTGCAGCATCATCAGCATCTTGGCCTATTTTTTCCCCCGTACAAAGACAGCAGAAAGATATATTATGCAGTCTGCATGCATTAATTATATATATGTGTGTCTGCGGATACACCTGAATGCAGGTTGACGCCGTGTGGCCTGGATGGGGGCATGCATCAGAGAATCCTTCTTTACCTGCTCGCCTGTCTGAGTTGGGTATAATATTCTTAGGGCCTCAGTCGAAGGTAATGGCGGCACTTGGTGATAAAATTGCTGCCAATATTTTAGCACAAACAGCACAAGTACCCGCCATCCCATGGAGCGGCACTGGCCTTACAGCTAAACTCGATAGAGAGGGCAATATACCGCAGGAGGTAAATCTACACTCATCTTCTTCTTTCCTTTTATCTTCTTCTTCTTTAATTTTTTATTCTTCTTTGGCTTCTGGTTTCGTTATTTGTGTGTCTCTGAGTTCTCCCCGTAGCCAGGGGGACTCCTGTTGTCTGCTGCTGCGAGAGGATGCGGTCGCCCGTGCACTCGCTCCTCTGTATCCTTTTCTCCATCCCTGTGAACCTGCTGCCTCTGCTGCTGCTGCTGCTGCTGTTGTATTGTGTTCGCAGGTGTTCAAGGCAGCGACGATTTCAACTCTGGAGCAGTGCCGCGCTGCTGCAGACCGAGTGGGTTATCCGTTGCTGTTGAAGGCATCAGGGGGAGGAGGGGGCAAAGGGATCCGTTTATGTTACCGTGCGGAGGATTTAGAGACAGCACTGGCGCAGGTTCAAGCGGAGGTGCAGGGGTCTCCTGTTTTTCTAATGAGACTGTGCGAGAAAGCAAGACATATTGAAGTACAAATTGCAGGAGACACCCACGGCAATGCCGTCGCACTCTCAGGAAGAGACTGCAGCACACAGAGGCGATTCCAAAAAATATTTGAAGAAGCGCCTCCAACCGTCGTGCCCCCAGACACATTCAAGTCTGTTGCCTCCCCTTCACTGTCTCTTAATGCATCTGCTGCGCATGCGGCTGTCGTAGCTTCCTTGGTTCACATAGCCATAGGGTTTGCTGTTTCAGCGGCCTCGTCCCTCAATTCCTTGCTTGTTTCTATCATTTCCCTGTCTTTTCCTACTCTCTTTGTATTATTCTGTCTCCTCTCGCCTTTTTATTCTGCCTCCTCCCGTCTGTTGAAGCAGCTCCATCAGTTCCATCATGTGCAGCAGCAGTGTGATACTCAGCAGCGCATGCAGCAATTCATGCACTAGCGCATGTAGCATCACATGTGGGTAGCAGCGCATGCAACAGGAGACTTCTTTGCTGTTGCTGCTGCTGGATGCAGGGAGATGGAGCGGGCGGCGCAGCGTTTGACGCAGTCATTGGGCTACGAGGGCTTGGGGACAGTGGAATATTTGTTCAGCCCCACATCGAATTCTTTCTTCTTCCTCGAGCTAAACCCCCGTCTTCAGGTGGAGCATCCCGTTACAGAGGCCGTGACTGGCCAAAACTTACCTGCATTGCAGCTGCAGATCGCCATGGGCATTCCTCTCTATAGAGTACCCAGTATCCGCGCTTTCTTTAATAAACCAACAGACGGCACAGAGCCGATCGACTTCTTATCCGAGGATTATAAACAGCTCAATAGCCACGTCATTGCCGTAAGATACAACACGTTGCCGCTGCTGGTGCTGCAACTGCTGATGTTACAGTTGATTGCTCTTCTGCTGCTGATTTTCGTGCTGCTGCTCCGCTGCCTCGTACGTTTGGTTCCGTAGAGGTTCCGTCCGCGTCGTTCGCTGTTTTCCGTTTTACTGGTTGGGAATTAACTCTACATGTGCTCCAAAAGCAGTTGTATGGTCTGCGCCTAGACTGTTTGTGCATGGGTTTTGTTGCATTACCTTTTACATTGGTTGCTGCTGCATGGGTCCATCGGGCATTGTTGCTGTCTTGGGTTGTGGCTTGCATGCAGGCTCGAATAACTGCAGAGAACCCGAGCGAAGGCTTTCGACCTACCAGCGGACGGGTGGATTCGCTAGATTTTAGCCCCCCCGAGAAGGTGTGGGGTTACTTCGCCGTGGGGACGCATGGGGCTTTGCATGGGCATGCAGATTCACAATTCGGTCACATCTTTGCTGCGGGGGATAATCGCAATGAAGCTCGCAAGAGACTTATATGGGGGCTGCAGCAGCTGCAGATCCGGGGAGACATACGCACACCAATAGAGTTCCTTAAGCGCCTGCTGCAGCAGCCTGCCTTCGTTAATCATACCCTCAATACAGAATGGCTGGATAGCATCATCAAAGCCAAACAACTCCTACCAGCACCAAATAAGGCTGAAGTTGTATTCGCTTCCGCAGCCTTCAGAGCGATACAGGCTCTTGAGGTGCGACGCCCTACGCCTCCTGCTCCTGTCGCTGTTGCCGCTGCTCTCGTTGCTGATGGTGCTGCTGTTGCTGGACCGTTTTCTGCCTGCTCGTGTCGTTATGCCGCTGAGGACGAGGCTCCATTTCCCCTGCTGTTGCTGTCTGCGTCTGGATGATGCCAAGCTGCCACCGCTGTGCCTCAGCCGATATGCGTAGCTGTTTTATATTGGTGGTGTTGCTGTGCTGTTGCGATGCTGCTGCAGAAGCAGAAGGCAGCCTGGCTTTCCGCAGCAAAACGGGGCCACAGCTACTTGCCGCCTGTGGGGCCGCTGCTGTCTGTGGAGGTACCGATAGCCTGGGATGGGGAGTTGTACACATTTAAATTTTCTCGTACATCTCCTAATGCGTTGGGTTTTTCTTTGAACAAACAGAAGGGAGAGGCGGAGTACCGACGCCAGGCTGACGGTTCCTTCATCCTGTCAATATATTCCGAGCCCCCGCAACAGCAACAGCAGCAACAACAACAGACACACAAAGAACAGCAGCAGCAGCCACGGCTACTTCGTTTTAGTGCTACAGAAGAGCCACTAGGCTTGCGCTTAGAGTTGGGGAAGGATTCAATGATGGTGGTGGACCCGCGCGATCCATCCGAGCTACGATCAGATGTTAACGGACGGCTCGTTCGATATCTTATTCAAGATGGGGAGACAGTTAAAAAGGGACAGCCGTTTGCAGAGGTCGAAGCCATGAAAATGATCCTCACACTCACTGTAAGCTGCTTCTCTTACTGCTGCTCCTGCTCCTGCTGCTCATGCTGCTGCTGCTCATGCTGCTCCTTGATATATGCCGATGACATTTTCTGGGCTTTCTTTAGCTGTCTCCGTTGTGTGCTACATTTGGCATGCCACTCCGCAGTATATGCGGATAAAGACCTTTTGCTCCTGCTGCTGCTGCTGCTGCTGCACTGTTTGCCTGACTTGTTGGGGGACGGCGCGTGTGTTCCAGGCTGGGGAGAGTGGGGTGTTGATACACCGCAAGAGCGCAGGGTCGTTGATTCAGCAGGGAGAATTGTTGGCCTCTCTGCGTCTTGACGACCCGTCGAAGGTAGTGCGGCTAAAGCCTTTTGATGGTTCATTGGATTTGTCTCCTCATCCGCTGTCTTCTCCTGTACAGTCAACAGCAGGAGGAGCAGAAGCAGGAGCAGGAGAAGCGGCAGCACCAGCTGCCCGTGTCGAAGGCGCAGCCGAAGCATCAATTGAAGATGCTGCAGCAGCAGAAAGGAGACTTGAGCTGCTGCTTAGCGGATTCGTTCAGCAGCAGACACCACAGCAGCTGCTGACAGCTCTCCTTGCAGGCCGCTGCGGCAGCTCTCTTAGCGCCTTTGGGTCTTTAGTTGAGCATTGCCTCACCCGCTTTTTAGAAACAGAGGAGTTGTTTGCAGGAAAGGGGAACGTAGAGGCTGCTGCTGCAGTTGCTGCTGCTGCAGCAGACACAGAGGGACAGTTCAGGATGTATGTTTCGCACTACGCGCTTAAACACAAGGCAGAAATGCTGCTCTTCCTCCTCAAGGAACTTGCGGTGAGCGGACGTCTACTGTAGCAACGCAGCAACAGGAACGGCAGGAACAGCAGCACGAGGGAAGGTGGCACTGTTTTGTACTTGTTACTCTCTGTGTTAGTCCATGCACGCTTCCGCTGCTGCTAATTCTGTTGCTGCCGTAGCTGTTCTTGTTGTTGCTGCTACAGACAAGGCTGTCTGCACCTGGTGCAGCCTCCTTTGACTCCTCAAAGCTGGAGGGCCTTCTGCGTCGTGTGGGGGCACTAAAGGGCGTTGCATACAATGTCTTGGCTTTGGCCTCTCAGCGGCTGCTAAAGCAGCTGCTGCTGCCGTCTGTCGCCGATCGCGTATCTATACTACGCATGCAGCTGCAGCAGCTGCAACAGCTGCAGCAGGAGCAGCAGCAGGTCCTTCGAGACGATCTGCTGCAGCTCCCAGAGGAACTCGGGGGCTACGGCCTCTTAGCCCATCTCTTTAAAGACCCTCAGGTAGGACTCACAGCGCAGGAGATGACGTTGAGGAGACAGCTCCTTGGGCTAGACCTGCAGCTGCAGCAACAGCAGCAACAGCACCAGGGTGCAGTCTCCTTCACATGGAGAGAAAGCCTTAAACATGGCGCTGGAGCAACAATGAATGCAGGTGTCTTTGCTTCCCTTGACAATGTAGAGGAGCTGCAGCAGCGGATGGGATCGCTGCTGCAGCAGCTGGCCCGGCAGCAGGAAGCACTAGACAAAGGGGCCAAAGGCGTGCTGCTGCTGAGTCTGCCCCTATTCAACGCACAGCCAGGTGCTGCAGGATCTGAGGCAGCCGCTGGCGAGGCAGCAGCTGCTGCAGCGGCAGCAGCTGCTGCAGCAGCAGCTAGCTCGCCGGCTGCAGCTGCTGCACTTAAGAACCTCCACAGTCTCCGTTTGCTGCTGCCGACAGCCAGCGGCGACGCGCAGCAAGTCGCTCTTGTGCTGCAGCAGGAGCAGCTGCAGCTCCAGGAAGACCTGTTGCAGCGGTGAGTTATGCAACCCTTTTCTGCGGTGTACGGACAGCTGAACGCTGGCTCTTACTTTTCGCACAGGAACCGCAGCCGTCTCCTCCCGTCTGCAGCAGCTGCTGCAGTAGCAGCAGCTGCTGCAGTAGCAGAAGCAACCGCAGGAGCACGAAAGCTTATGCTTTGTGTTTGTGTCTGTGCTCTTCTTCTTGCTGCAGCGGTTTGTCTCTGTCTCAGTTTGTATTTGGTGAGATTGAGACAATGCGGAACATAGGGACAGTGCGGCGATTGCCGTCTGCGGCGGCTGCTGCTGCAGTGCCTCCAGCAGCATCTACAGATTTGCTGCTGCATGCAGTCTCCCCCAAGCCACCTGTGCCTCCAGCCGGGGCTGCTGCTCCTCTTCGGGCTCCGGCGCTGCGGGATACAGTGTACGTACATCGCAATATTCCCAAGGCCGATGTTTTGCTGCAGGAGCAAGGGCTGGAGCAGCTACTGCAGCACCTGATGCAGCAGCTGGAGGCAGCCTTCCGGGACCCTCAGGTCCACCCCACAAGCAGCAGTGTCATCGTGCTGCAGCTGCTGCAGCAGGAATCACCTGAAAAGCAAGCAGCGCTGCGCAAGGGCTTCTTAGAAGCTCTGCAGCAGCTGAAGGCAGAGCACGGCGAGCGGCTGCTGAAGCTAAATGTGGAAAAGTTGGAGCTGCGGGTGCCGCAAGATGCTGCAGCAGCTGTAGCAGCAGCAACAGAGCCAGAAGCAAACCCACCAGAGGACAACCTGGGTACTGCTGCAGGGTCGCAGGAGCAACAACTCATCAGGGCCTCTAGCAGAGGCGGATGCTGGCTGGAGCCCGAGGTGTCTGCGACAGGGGGATACGGGGAATGTGACTTGCATGCATCTACTGCAGCACGGATGAAGATGCAGCAGCAACAGCAGCAGCAGCATCCGCTGGCGCCAGAGGCATCGACAGCCGAGAGCTCCGCAGCGCCATCTCCTCTTCTGTCGGAGTTGTTTACTCCCGAGAGCGGTTCATTCCAGGAAGGGGAGAGCGGGTCTGTAGCAGCAGCAGCAAGCAGCAGCAGCAGCGTGGCGAGCTCGAGTAGCCACCGCAGCAGCAGCTGTACGCATGAGAGGTTGCCGTTCTCGTGGGGACGCGGCGGGACTGCAGCAGCAGCAGCAGAGGCAGAGAGGACGGCTCCTTTGATTACTCTCCGGGGCATATCCGAAACGCAATTAGCAGCAAAACGTGCTGCAGCACAAAGAGCAGGCAGCACCTACATCTACGACTTCTTGGGCCTTATCAATGCGGAGCTGCAGCAGCAGTGGAAGCGTACGCAAGACGCCTTCACTGCAGCAGGAGACCCCCGCATTCTTAGTGTGCCTCACAAGCTCCTGGAGGTAAATCTAAATAGACGGGAGTTGATGCTCTCTTGGTGCAGTGCTGCTGCTGCTGCTGCTGTAATATCAGCCGGTGGTGCTGCTGTTTTGTTGGTGTTCTTGTTTGTGCTGCTATTGCTCCAGCTGTTGCTGCTGGTGTTGGCATTGCTGGTGCTGTTGCTATTTATGTGTTTAGTGTTTGTTGTGGTTGTTGTGCTGCTTATGTGCTGCAGGCAAGGGAGTTTCACATGGGCCCAGACGGGAAGCTGCAGTTACACCGCGACTGGGTGATTGGTGACAACCGCGTGGGAATGGTTGCCTTTTTGCTGTTGCTGCGTACCCCCGAGTATCCTCAAGGGAGGGAGGTGGTGTTAATAGGAAATGATGTTACACATCAAGGGGGTTCCTTTGGTGTAGAGGAACATGAATTGTATAGACAGGCATCTGCGTTCTCGCGGCAGCACAAGATCCCGCGGCTCTATATTGCATGCAATAGCGGGGCGCGTATTGGGGTGTATGAACAGCTAAAATCCAAATTACAGGTGGAATGGAACGATCCAGAGAATCCATGGTTAGGTTTCAAACATTTATATATATCGGAGAGCGATATGAAGCAGCTGCCTGCAGGGGCGGTGGTAGGTAGATGGGAGGCTTCCCCATCTAAGACAGGGGAGAGGGTGTTTGTATTAGAGGCGGTGGTAGGGGAGGCAGGGCAGCACTTAGGTGTTGAGAATTTACGAGGATCGGGGAAGATTGCAGGGGAAACAAGTCAAGCATATGATGAAGTATTTACTCTTTCTCTTGTAACAGGACGTTCTGTGGGTATAGGTGCATATGTTGTTCGTCTTGCACAACGTTGTATACAGCAGCAGCACTCTCCCTTGGTACTAACAGGGTTTCAGGCATTAAATAAATTATTAGGTCGTGATGTTTATGTCTCTCAAGAGCAACTAGGGGGCCCCGAGGTCATGGCACCTAACGGGGTTACTCACTTACAAGTTGCGTCGGATAGAGAGGGCATTGAGGAAGCTATGCGATGGCTGCAGTTCGTTCCCCCTACAGCAGATGCTATGCATACACCCCACCGCGCTACAGACCCTGTAGACCGCAAAATTGAGTTTACTCCTTCTTCTACTCCCTACGACCCTAGACATATGATAGCAGGGCATTGGGTACCCGCAACACCAGCCTCCGAGACATCGGAGGAGGCGCAACAGCCACAGCAGCAGCAGCAACAGCAGCAGCAGCAGCAGGATAAGCGATGGGTTTCTGGTTTCTGCGATAAAGACAGCTTCAAGGAAGTGTTAGGACCATGGGGATCAGGTGTCGTTGTTGGCAGGGCGAGGCTAGGAGGGCAGCCTATTGGTGTTATTGCTGTAGACACAAGGACTACCACAGCCGTCGCCCCTGCAGACCCTGCTAATCCTGAGAGCAGCAGAGTAGAAACCCCACAGGTTAGTTTGCTGCACATACACCCCAGAGATACACAGACAGGCCCACCGCTGCAGCGCAACACATGCACTACATCTAGGTGCTGCACCCCAGCAAACTCCTACTGTAGCGCAGCTAACTGCTGCGCCCCCGTATCTGCAGCAACAGCAGCAGTGGTTTCCTGCAGCCGAGTTGCAAGGGTGCTTGCTGCTGTGTTTGCTGTATATGCATGCATGCAGGCTGGACAGGTGTGGTTCCCATCAAGTGCCTACAAGACAGCTCAGGCAATAGCGGATTTTAACAGAGGGGAGAATCTGCCATTAATAATATTTGCGAATTGGCGAGGATTTTCTGGGGGTACAAGAGATATGTTTAATGAGGTATTAAAGTTCGGGTCTATGATAGTAGATGCACTTAGGGTGTATAGACACCCTGTATTCGTATATATACCTCCTTATGGTGAATTAAGAGGAGGATCATGGGTTGTTATTGACCCCACCATTAATTCCTCACAAATGGAGCTGTATGCTGATGAATTAGCAAGAGGAGGAGTCTTAGAACCCCCAGGAATCTGCGAGATTAAATTCAAAGAAGCAGAAAGAAAAAAACTTATGCAGAAAAATGACGCCAAGCTGCAGCAGTTGTACCGAGATCTTGCTGCTGCTACTGTACGTCGCACGCAGTACACTCCTGCTGCTGCTGCTGCTGCTCACATGCTGTTGTTTATTCAGCAGCAGCTGCTGCTGCTATTTATTAAGCTTCTGTTGCTTATCTCCTGTATATGTGTTGTATTGTGTTGCATGCGCATGCAGTCACCAGAAGCGGCGGAGAAGATCAAGGAGGACATCAACAAGAGAGAGAACCTGTTGATGCCTGTCTACACGCAGGTCCGTGTATATCTATTCTTATAAATATGCATGCACATTCATTAAGTGTACCAATTAGTTTGTATAAAACAAAGAAATAAACATACAAATATATAAATCTCTTTCCTTTGCTGCGGGGTACCTGTACAGGTTGCCCACGTGTACGCAGACCTCCATGATAGGGCCCCCCGTATGGCAGCACGAGGAGGAGTAAGAAAAATATTAACTTGGGAGAAGGCAAGAGAATTCTTCTACTGGAGAGTACGGAGGAGACTCGCTGCAAATAACGTTGTGTAAGCCAACTGCATGCAACGGAGTTTTGGGGCTGCATGCAAGCAAGCACATGCATTGCTTATGGTAGCCGTATCTATTGGTGTTGCATTCATTGATACGTCCTCTCTTCTTCTCATCTCCTTGTGTCTGTCTCTCTCTGTAGCATTAGCATTGTGTGCGTGTGTGCTGCTGGTAATTTATACGCAAGAGAATTCGTCAGCAGCCCGCGTGGCTCTTCTGATTGTCTCCTTATTTATCTCCTTTATTTATCTCCTTCTCTGTCTCTGTCTCTATGGGGTGTCTCTCTGCAGCAAGAAGTTGATGGCAGCAGATCCCTCTCTTAGTTGGGAAGAAGCTCTTAGTTTACTTCATAAAGAAAATCCTCAGACGGCAGATGCTGTTGATGACCAGGAGGCCGTTGCCTTCTTGGAAAGTAGGCACCTGTCTATCCTTGCTGCTGTTTCTGCTGTTGCTGCTGCTGCAGTGCATGCTCAATGCTAATGTTTTGCCTTTCTCTTCTATACAGCCAACGCGTTCTGCTGCTTCTTAGTAGTGGCTCTTGTAGTGTAGGGTGTACAGCCATGTACCTGTTACGCTGTTACTGCTTAGCAGCAGCAGCACCTCTCTGATTCCGATTGCTCCCTCTATATGTGTTATTTAATCTCCTTCTTCTATTATTTATTTGTTTGCTTGCGTCTATCAGGCAGTGAAGGGCGGGAGAAAGTGGGGGCCCTGCTGCGTCGTACGGAAGCAGCAGCCTCCAGGAGGGAGCTGCTGCAGCTGGTAGGGCGGCTGTCAGCAGGAGAGAAGCGTGACGTATTGTCTGAGGTACAAGCGCTTCTCTCGCAGCAATAAGGGGAAGGGCAGCAAGAAGGAGCATCTTTGTGTCTTTTGGCTCATTATTGCTGTCCTAGTAAATACGAGAGAACTTGTTAGAAGGGCTGCAGCAATGCATCATGAATATATCTATCTATTGATATACATATGCATATACAGTATAATATATAGAAGCAGAAGCAGCAGCAGCAGCAGCAGCAGGCTGACAGACACACAGAGAGTGGCGACACACTGTATACACAGAGTCGTCTTAACCTGCCCTTATATTCGTTCTTCGTTATATAGGAGGAGGAAGATAAGAGACACGTGTTTATTCTTATTACTTGTTAATAACATCATCCTCTTGATGAGTTTGTGTGCCTTGCTGACTAATACATTTACCCCCTAAGGAAGGGGGGTGTTGTGATAGGCTGTGCAGTTGCATGCACAACTGCAGTTGTATCTATCCATTTGTAGGTATATATATAGACTATAGAGTCGCAGCTGGACGGTGTGTTGTTGCACTGCTATAGCAGCAGCAGCAGCAGTTGCTGTTGCAGCAGCAGCAGCTATAGCAGCAGCTGCAGCGGTTGCAGCAGCAGCTATAGCAGCAGCTGCAGCGGTTGCAACAGCAGCAGCAGCAGCAGCAACCACGCCCACAGACACATGTTTCTTTGTTTTCTTGTTCCCATGGGGCTGCATGCAGGCAGCAGGTTTGCGCTTGTTTTGCCTCTCCCCCTTCTGTTGTTGTTGCTGCAAACAGGCAGCAGCAGCAACTTCCCGTGGATATTCATATGCGAACTTGGGAGCTCCAAAAAAAGCTCGGGCAGCATGAATTCAATGCTGCAGCGATGTAGTTGTGCGGTATATAGACAAGCAGATAACTTAGTGCATGCATGCATGCATGCATGCATACTTGCGTAGATGGATTGATGTGTGTAGACTGGCAGATAATTCAGTGCATGCATGCACTGCATGCACAGTTGTAGACTTCTCTAGGCAACAAAGTGCAGCAAAAGAATTCCCTCAAAATAGAGAGGAGGCAGCAACTATAAAGAAACAAACAGGGGAACCAAACAAATAACGTAAGAAACTAACAAACTAGAGGAATGCCGTACTATACAACTACTCCTTATATACTTCCTCTTATAGCATTAGAGAGAGAGCAGCAGCAGCACGTAGCAGAGTAAATTAAATGACATTTCTTAGCTGCATAGTTCTCTTTGTTTCTCTATTTACCCTTTTTATCCCTATGTGTCTTGCCTATCTGTACATATTGCTGCTTTTCCTATCATCATGTTGCATGCGTGCCTCTATTCTTATTATATATTTTGCTGCTTCCTCTATTTAATTTATATTTCTCTTTTTACGCTTTATTTAATTAAAAAGCATAGACGAAAAATTAAACAGTTAAGACAATTCGTATGTCTATCTCACGGTAGCCCATTATGGGCTCTATGGGCTGCTGCAGTTGCTGCTGCTTTGCAGCAGCAACAGCAGCAGCCTATGCTGTTGCGGCATACCTGAGTCTCCGCAGCAGCAGCAGCAGCTGCTCAGCTCTATTACGAGCGGCAGCTGTCGCTGCACATCTGCAGCTGTATATATATATGTGTGTGTTGCAGTAGCTGCTTAGCAGCTGCAGCAGGAACAGCTGCTGCCACTGCTTGAGCAACAGGAAGTAAATGATCATCACCAGCCACGGCTGTTGCTGCAGCTGCTGATACTTGCTCCCCTTTTACCATGTGCTGCTGCATCTAGTGTATGCTTACTACTACTACTAATACTACTACTACTACTACTACTACTACTACTACTACTACTGTTGGTGCTGCTGCTACTATTTTCTGGGGGAGCATTTGGACATTGTTCCTCTATAGGCAAATCGATAGAACAATTTAATAGAATTTTTTCGTCTCGAAAAAGACGAATTCCAAACCAGTAATGTGGTCGAGCATATCTTTTTTTTTGTTGTAATAAGGAGGATAGCCTCTCTATTTCTGCTTCTCTTTCTTCTTCTTTGGATAGATCTTGTTCCTCTTTTTCATCATTATCTGCTAACCCTGCAGCAGTTGCTGCAGCAGCAGCAGCAGCAGCAGCATCACCATCATCATCATTTTTTGCTCCTGCTGCTGCTTCAGGGGGCAAATCAACAGCAGAATCTTTGGGGCTGTCTTTACAGCCCTTAGGCCGACTGCGCTTTAGCAGTTCTGTTTCCTCCGGAATCTCGAGCATCCTCTTACCCCTGCTGCTGCTGCTGCTTATGCTGCTGCTGTTGCTGCTGCTGCTGGGATCCTCGGGACTCCCGTTAGTGTCACTGTTGTTTTTTGTGCATGTGCTGCTGCTGTTGCTGCTGCTCCTGCTGCGCTGCCCCGTAGGGCTGCAACTCTGAGCTCCACGGCTCCCCGTAGCGCTGAGCTCAAATGGAGAGACGGGAGACACGCTACTGCTATTGCTGCTGCTGCTGCTGCTGCTGCTGCTGCTGCTAAGGCCGCTGAGGCTGCTAACGCTGCTAATGTTGCTAATGCTGCTGGCCTGGCTGCTAGGCGGTGTCTTGGGTGTCTCCCTTTCTTCCTTTACAGCGTCTTTATGGAGAAGTCCTGTTGGCGTTCTGCTGCTGCTGCTGCTGCTGCTGCTCTTAGCTTTCACGCCAGCTGCACTTCCCCTCTTGAGCGTGGGTGCATCTGTTGCTGCTGCTGCTCCTCCTCCTTCCTTCTCCACGTCGGTTGTGGCTTCTGTCTCCTCGTCAGCAGCATGCGTGGATAGCTCTTCTTTAGGTTTCAAGCTCCTGCTGCTGCTTCTGCTCCTTTTGCTGCTGACGTTGTTGTTGCTGCTGCTACCAGGAGAGCGCCTTTCGGATATAGAGCGGCTGCTGTTGCTGCTGCTGAGGTTGCTGCTGATGCTGCTGCACCAGCTGCGTCCTCCCCCCGCTGTCTTCTGAGAAGGCGGGGGTGACTTGTTCTCCTGAAGGCGCATGCAACAGCAAAATAATTCAGAAAATGCAACAGCAGCAGCATGTGCTGCAGCAGCAACGCTGCAGCAGCAATCAAACAGCAGCAAACGCTGCTGCTGTTATATTTGTTAAATATAGACGTATGTCTGTTGTATATATATGTATGCACACATATATATGCATGTATATGTATTTGTATATACGTATATGTGTGTGTGTGTCTTTGTGTCTTGCTGCTGTGTGTCTTTGCATGCATGCATATATATGTATATTTTATTTCCTTACATAATTTTGTAGATTAGCAGCAGCAGCAACATGAATAATATCTCCTTTTATTACTTTTATTTCTTCTTTTAATAAAACAATTCCCTTAAACCAACAAGATGTACCTTGGACAGATCTTGCTGCTTCTGTGTCTGCTGATGAGCTGCTTGGGCATGTCTCAGTACCCACCACTACACCCTGCAGCAGCAGCAACAACAGCAACAGCAGCAGCAACAACAGCAGCAGCAACAACAGCAGCAGCACAAGCAATGATATCAAGAATGTTGTGGCTAGAGTTGTGTACAGATAAGCAGATAAACAGCTAAAAGGTCCTCTTCTGCTACTGCTTGCTGCTGCTGCTGCTGCTGTTGCTGCTGCTGCTGCTGTTGCTGCTGCTGCTGCTGTTGCTGCTGCTGCTTACTGGGGCGAGTTCAACTTCATTAGTAATACAGAGACCAGCAAATAGGCCATCCTTAGCAACAACAAAAGTTAGATGTCTTTCTTGCTGCTGCTGCTGCTGCATGCATTCCTCAAACAGCAACTCTTCAAATACTGGACGTACTCCTTCAGCAGCAGATTCTCCATCCATACTTGCTGCTGCAGCAGCAGCAGCAGCTGCTGCTGGTGCTGCTGCTTCAGCTGCAGAAGCAACAGATGATAAAAAAGAATCATTATCTTTTGCTGCTGATGCTGCTGCTGCTGCTGCTGTTTCTGCTGTTGTTTCGCCATCTCCTGCTGCATCGTCTGACGCATCCACCGGCTGCTGCTGCTGCTGCTTCTGCTGCTGCTTGAGCTGCAGTGTATCGGACGGATGCTGCGGCCGCTGCACCCTGCGTGCCTTTGGGTCTGAGTTAGGGCCCCGCAGCACCTCAACAGAAGCAGCAGATTCTGCTAGCAGCAGCGGCTGCTGCAGCAGCCCCACAGCCTGCAGCAGCCTCCTCCTAGGAGACACCCTGCTGCGCTGCGTATATGTATGATGAGCAAAGGGCAGCTGCTGCTGCTGCGGTAAGCAGCAGGGCCGCAACAGTGTTCTTGCTGCTAAGGGGATAGACTTAGGGAGACGAGGTGTATGTACACCCTGCTGCAGCTGCAGCAACTGCAGCATCTGCTGCAGATGAAGGATTACATCTGCTGCACCTTCATTACCCGAGAAGTCCCCTATAATCTCGTGCAGCAGCAAGACATTACTCAAGTCCTCCTCCTCCCCTTCTGCTGCTGCTGCTGCTGCTGCTGCTGCTGCAGGTGATGCTGCTGCTGGAGCTGTTTCAGCTTCTTCAGCAGCAGGTGAGTTTCCTTTGCTGCACCCGCTGCTGGTGCTATCAGTCCGCGCGCTCTTCCCCTTCTGCTGCTGCTGCTGCTGCTGCTGCTGCTTAAAGGTAAGCAGTTTCTTGAATCTAGCAGGAGATATATCTGTGCTGTATGCGCATGCAACTTTTATTTGTTTATCGTACCCTAATGCCTTAACAAAGCAGCAAGCGCTGCTGCTGCTGCTGCGCTCTGCCTCTAATGCTAATGCCCTCCTTGCTCCTTCTCTTGCTGCATTAATAGACAGCAGCGCGAAGGGTCCTGTGCCTATTTCAATAACAAGGGGTCCACGCCGTAGGACCCCAGGGGCCCCTTTGGGGTGGGGGGCCCCCGTAGGGGGCCCCTCACACCTAAGGGGCCCCCCTCTAAATCTGACCTTAAGGGCCCTCTGGTAAGCCTGTACCCTCTGGAGGTCCTCCGTCATAGTAATATGATTCCTTAAGAGGAATCGGGAGGTGATGGTGGAGGTATTTGGAGAGTCAGCTGGTAGTACCATTTGCTGCAGCAGGCGGTGGTTGACTAAGAGATCTAATTTTTGCTGCAAGGAGAGGTGCTCCTCCTCCTCCTCCTCCTCCTCCTCCTCCTCCTGATCCTCCTCATCCTGCTGCTCCTGCTCCTGCTGCTGCTGCTGCTGCTGGCGGTAGTGCAGTTGGTGGGCTGAGAGATGTTGGAGAAGCTTTTCCGCATAAGAAGACTCCTGCTGCCGCATATGATGCGCATGCTGCTGCTGCTGCTGCTGCTGCTGCTGCAGTTGAGAGGCACTCCGCGAGAAAGGCTCATGCTTCGTCTGCTCGGCCTCTTTCTGCAGCAGCGGCTGCTGCAGTATCTGCTGCTGTAGCCCTTGCTGCTGCAGCCGCTGCTGCAGCATCGATGTCAGCAAAGCTATCTTCTTATCCAATGTCTCAGCTGAGCATGGTTGCCCTGCTGCTGCTCCTCCACTGCCTGTGTACAGCTGCTGCTGCTGCTGCTGCTGCTGCTGCTGCTGTTGCTGCAACTCTGTCGGCTGCTGGTGCTGCTCCAGTAATCCGCGCTGCTGCAGTATTCTTTGCTGCTGCAGCAGCTCTTGCTGCTTCCTCTGTGCCTGATCCTGCCGGACCCGATCGTGCTCGAGCTGCTCGAGCTGCTGCAGGAGACTATGGTGTTGGTGCTGCTGCTGCTGCTGCAGTTGCTGTTGCTGCTGCAGCTGCTGCGCTACATCCGTCCTCTCATTCATTGTATACTTTAGATGTAACCCCAATTCTAATAGAAGCCTCTCCCTAGATCTGATGGATCGTTCCTGCTGCAGTGCCT
>NW_013563425.1:4985-10259 GCF_000499605.1 Eimeria maxima | reverse complement strand
TTCTTTGATCATACATGCAGGAAAAAAGCATAAACCCTAAACCCTAAACCCTAAACCCTAAACCCTAAACAGTAGAGGAAAATCACAAAAAGAATAAAAGTGCATGCAGATAAAAATACACAAATTGTATTCTTTGATCATACATGCAGGAAAAAAGCATAAACCCTAAACCCTAAACCCTAAACCCTAGACAATAGGGGTAAATCGTATTCTTCTATTATACTTGGAGGGAAAAGGGCATAAACCCTAAACCCTAAACCCTAATCGTATTCTTTGATCATACTTGCAGAAAACAGCCTAAACCCTAAACCCTCAACAGGCAATCCCTAGTGCGTAATCAACAGCAGCAGCAGCAGCAGCAGCAACAGCAACAGCAGCTAAACCCTAAACCCTTAAATGGGTGTCGTGCGGTTGCTGCCTCAACAGTAAACCCTAAACCCTAAACCCTCAAGCTAGGGTTTATTTATTATTAAGGAGGCGGGGCATAGAGACAACTCTGTCTTATCCCAATTCTTATTTAAAACCCTTACTGAACCCTAAACCCTAAATTAGGGTTTAGGGTTTGCTGCAGCTAAAGTCCTGTTATATACATATATTTATTTATATATTTATATATAAATAAATATATATAAATATATATATAAATATATAAATATTTATTTTATATATAAATATATTTTTTATTTATAAATAATAATGCGCAGACTGTTGCATGCATGCGTTTCCCTAGGTCTCTACAGCAGCAGCAGCAGCAACAGCAGCAGCAGCAGCAACAGCAGCAGCAGCAGCAGCACTTAAGAAAGAGACGCCTATAGGCGACATATTTGTTATTAAAGTTTTTATTTTTATTTATTTATTTATTTATATAAATAAATATAAATAAATAAATAAATAAATAAATAAATAATTATAAATAAATATAAATATAAATATAAATAAATATATAAATAAATATATAAATAAATATATAATAAATAAACATAATTAATTAATTAATTAATTAATTAATTAATTAATTAATTAATTAATTAATTTAAGCAAAGAAGTCATCAATTGTTCTTGCGCTACTGCGCCTACTGTCCTGAACCTGCTGCTGCTGCTGCTGCTGCTGCTGCTGCTGCTGCTGCTGCTGCTGCTGCGGTTGCTTCCAAAATTCTTGATTATCATCTTCCCATATATACGCCATGTCGCTACGCCTGCCGAGGCTCGTCTGCCTGTCTTGCTGCTGCTGCTGCTGCTGTTGCTGCTGCTGCTGCTGCAAGTGTTGCTGCTGCTGCAAATGCTGCTGCTGCTCATGCTCTTGATGTTGCTGCTGCTGCTGCTGCAGATCTTGTTCCTGCTGGCTCTGCTGAGCGAACTGCTCTAACAGGCCTGGCACAGACGCCTGCTGCTGCAGCTCGTGAGGCTGCTGCTGCAGCTCGTGCGGCTGCTGCTGCAGCTCGTGCGGCTGCTGCTGCAGCTCGTGCGGCTGCTGCTGCAGCTCGTGCTGCTGCTGTTCATCTTGTACGTGATGCAGCAGCTGCTGCTCACCATAAGACGGTTGTTGAGAAAACGGCTGCTGTTGGTGCTGCAGCTCGTGCTGCTGCTGCTGCAGCTCGTGTTGCTGCTGCTGATGTAGCTCGTGTTGTTGCTGCTGCAGCTCGTGTTGCTGGTGCTGCAGCTCGTGTTGCTGCTGCTGCTGGTGCTGCAGCTCATGCTGCTGGTGCTGCAGTTCGTGCTGCTGTTGTTGCTGCATCTCGTGTTGCTGCTGCTGTTGCTGCAGGTCGTAATGCTGCTGCTGTACACCGGGTTGCGGGAACTCGTGTTGTTGGTGCTGCTGTTGCTCGTTCTGCTGCTGCTGCTGCTGCTGCTCGTGCTGCTGCAGCTGCAGCTGCTGCTGCTCTTGCTGCTGCAGTGGCTTTGGAGATACGTCAGCACCAGGACCAAAGGAAGGCTTTAGCTGCTGCTGCACTGCATGCTGCAGCAGTTGTTGCTGCTGCTGCTCAGGGCCTTGCATCAGCAGCGGCGGAGGGAGAGGAGCACCTACTGCTGCTGCTGCTGCTGTTGCTGCTGCTGTTGCTGCTGCAGCAGCAGCAGCAACACCATGTCCTACGCTCTGTCTAGGGCTTGTTAGAGCCATGAGATGAGAGGGAGATTGGCGCTCCCATACAAAAGGTTGCTGCAGCTCGTGCTGCTGCTGCTGCTGCTGCTGCTGCAGTTCATGCTGCTGCTGCTGCTGCAGCGGCTGCTGCTGCTGGTGGGCAAAACCTGCCGGTGAGGCGCTGCTGCTGCAGAGGCCTAATGGCCCTTCTGTTGCTGCTGTTGTTGTTGGTGTCTGCTGCGGTCGCTGCAGCGCGAAGATACTTGAAGTGGTATGCTGCTGCTGCGGCTGCTGCTGTTGCTGCTGCTGCTGTTGCTGCTGTTCCTGTTGCTGCTGCTGTTTTGGCGGTAGCATATCTCCTTGCATGCTGGCTAGCTGCTGCTGCGGTGAATGGGTAGGCTCCCATAGCTGCTGCTGCTGCTGGTGCTGCTGCTCTCCTCTGTGCTGCTGATCTTGAGGTAAGCTAGACTGCCTATGCTGCTGCTGCTGCTGCTGCTGCTGCGGCTGCAGCAGCTGCTGCTGCTGGGACTGCAGGCCAGGCAGCGCGCTGCTCCACATACGACTTGGGGGTGTCTGATTGTTTACAGGCAACGAAGCAACACTGCAGCAGCAACAGCAGCAGCAGCAACAACAGCAGCAGCAGGAATAGCAACAGCAGCAAATAAACAGTCATAACCAATAAACAGCAGCAGCAGCAGCAGCAACAGCAGCAAAACAGCAACAACAGCAGCAAAACACAACAAACAGCAGCAAAACATCACCAACAACAGCAGCACCACCAAACTACCACCACCAACACCACCATCAACAGCAGCAGCAGCAGCAACAACAACAACAACAGCAGCAGCAGCAGCAGCAGCAGCAGCAGCAGCGGCAGTACTTACCTTAGATGTGATGGTGTATTAGGATGACTATTTTGTATAAGAGGTATAAATCTTGAGGAAATAAAAGAAAAGCTGCTGCGGTGTAGCTGCCTGGTGTCCTGCTGCTGCTGTCTTGCTGCTGCTTCTGCTGCTGCAGCACGAGTATATATTTCTTGCATGCGTTGTACAGCTGTTAACATTGACGAAACACAACTACTACTGCTGCTGCTGCTGCTACTGCTGCTGCTGCTGCTCACGCTGCTGCGACGGGAGCGCACACGGGTGCTGCATGCAACGCTGCTGCAGGGGCTGCCGGGTTGCTGCAGCGGCTGGATGTATCGGGGTTGCTGCTGCTGCTGCTGCTGCTGCTCGTGCTGCTGCTGCTGTTGATCATGACGTTGCTGCTCTTGCTGCATACCATGAATTATATTTCCTATGTCGTCAAAGGCTTGCTGACCTGCTGCTGTTGCTGCTGCAGCAGCAGCAGCTGCTGCTGCTGCACCACTCTGGTCTACTGCAGCAGGAGAGCTGCCTAGACACTGCAATGCTGCTTCGTGCTGCATGCGAATTCTTGCTACTTCCTGCTGCAGTGTCTGTAACGATCTTGCTAATCTGCTGCTGCTGCTGCTGCTGTTGCTGTTGCTGCGGCTGTAGCTGCTGCTTGTAGGGGGAGCAGCAGCAGCAGCAGCAGCATTCTGTGCTGCATCGCGTAACTGACGCTGCAGCAATAGCTGCTGCTGCTGCAGCTGCTGTATTTGCTGCTCCTGATGGTGCAGCTGCTTATCCTTCTCCTCTAGTTGCTGACTCTTGCTGCTCAGTTGCTGCTGCAGCTGCTGCACTTGCTGCAGCAAACCATCAACCTGCTGCTGGTCTACGCCGCCTGCTGCAGCAGCAGCACTTATACTCTGGTGCTGCTGTTGCTGCTGCAGCTGCTGCTGCAGCAACTCTATCTGCTGTTGCTGCTGCTGCACTCGGTCGTTGAGTTGCTGCCGCTCCTCATCAAATGCTTCTCCTCTATCGTGCTGCTGCAGTTGCTGCTGCTGCTGCTGCTGCTGTTGCTGCTGCTGCTGCAGTTGCTGCCTCAGAGCAGCAGACTCCTGCTGCAGTGCTGCAGCCTCGTCTGCCCTCTGCTGCCTCTCGCGTTGCAGTTGCTGCTGCAGCGCAGCAACTTGCTGCTGCAGCTGCTGCAACTGTTGCTGTTGCTGCTGCTGCTGCTGCTCCTTCTCTCCCCTCTGTTCATCTATCTGCCTGCTGCCACGGCGGTAGCGGGCTTCCCCTGTTGGCAGCAACTGCTGCTGCTGCTGCTGCTGGTCATCATCTGCTGCTGCAGGTACCCGCATATTCTGCAGCAGCTGTCTTGCTGCTTCTGCTGCTTCTAGCCAAGCAGTAGCAGGTCCGTTATGTACAGGATGAGGGGGAAGCCTGCTGCGGTGCTGCTGCTGCTGCTGCAGTTGCTGCTGCTGCAGTTGCTGCTGCTGCAGTTGCTGCTGCTGCTGCTGCTCTTGCATCATCATATCTTTGCCGCTGCTGACCGACGAACTACGGCGGGCCCTCAGGTAGGTCTCTGAGGGTCCTAAGGAGGCACCCAGCTTCTGCTGCTGCTGCCTCTGCTGCTGCTGCTGCTGCTGCGCAGCAGCAGCAGCAGCAGCACCTAAGGGCAGAGGAGGGACTGGGGGCCGCAGCGCTGCAGCAGGAGCAGCAGGGGAGGGGCCCCCAACACCCTTAAGGAGACCCTTTAAGGAAGCAGCAGAAGCAGATCGGGGCCCCACACCAATATAAGGGGACGACTGTAGATCTGCTTCTGCATGCGCAGCAGCAGCAGCAGCAGCAGCAGGTGCAGCAGGAGGAGGCATAGGACAAACACCACCTCCTGCTGCTGCTCCTGCTGGGGATTCTCCTAATACCTGCTGCTGCGGCGGCGGCGGTGGCGGGTACTGCTGCTGTTGCAGCTGATGCTGCTGCTGCAGCATCTGCTGCTGCTGCTGCAGGGAAGTAGGGGGAGGAGGAGTTGACCAGGAGACGGAAGGAGCAGCAGCAGCAGCAGCAGCAGCAGGACCAGCATTTCTATGGGAAGAAGAAGGGACAGCAGCAGGCTTAGCAGCAGCCCTTGAAGGGCGCTGACTTGGTGCTGCAATCATCTTGCAACACTTGCCGCTGCTGCTGCTGCTGTTGCTGCAGCAGCAGCAGCAGCTGGTGTTGCTGCTGGTGCTGGGGCTGGGGCTGCTGCTGCGGCCGCAGCTGCTAGGGCAGCTGCTGCAGTTGCGGTTGTTGCTGCGTTAGCGGCTGCAGCTGGGTATACTGCTGCTGTTGCTGCTGCTGGGGCTGCTGCTG
>NW_013563425.1:0-2385 GCF_000499605.1 Eimeria maxima | reverse complement strand
TCTTTTTTTTTTGCTGCTGCTGCTGCTGCTGCTGCTGCTGCTGCTGCTCCTGCTGCTCCTGATTCTCCTCCTTCTCCTGATCCTATTGATGTATTATCACCACCACAACCACCACCACAACCACCATCCGCAGCAGCAGCAGCAGCAGCAGCAGCAGCAGCAGGTGCAGCAGGTGCAGCAGCAGCAGCAGCAGCAGGAGCAGCAGGAGGAGGAGGAGGAGCAGTAAGATGAATAATATGTTTTTTAAGTATAGATTGTACATTAAAGTTATGCTGCTGCTGCAGCAATTGTGCTGTATAACTATACAAGACAGCAGCAAGACTTAATAAGGGAGGGGGATGCAGCAAAGGTATAGCAGCAGATGCATGCATTAATAAACAAGTTGCTGCTGCTTCTTCCTGTAATTTTATTAATAAATTTAATATATTTATATGCTCATCCTCTATCTTATTTAATTCTATATACATTTCCTCATCATTTAATATATTATTCTTTTTGTTACTATTGCTGCTGCTGCTGCTGCTGCTGCTGCTGTTGTTGTTGCTGCTGCTGCTGCTGTTTTGGTTAATTAATCCTTCTCTTTCTTCCTGTTGCTGTTGCTGCTGTTTGTCTTCTTCTCCATCAATTACAATCCTCTCTCCTTCTTCCTCTTCCTCTACCTTTTGCTGCTGCTGCTGTTGCTGCTGCTGCTGCTGCTGCTGCTGCTGCTGCTGCTGCTGCTGCTGCTGTTGGAGCTGTTGTACCTTGTTATGATATAATTGTTCAGCATAATCAACAAGAAGAAGACATAATTGATTTAATGAATCTTTTGTATTTACTATTAATAATTGATAACGTAAACAAGAACAGACACGTAATTCTAAGGAAAGAACAGCAGATATATCTACATCTCCTATATCTCCTAATAGATCCTATACAAAAAAAATATATATATATTTATATTTATTTATTTATTTATTTATCTACTAATTATATTTTATTTATTTATTAACTAATTTATTCATCCTTATTCAATCTATTTAATAAAAAAAAAAAGAAAAAAAATTGTTAATAAGGTGTATACTTATTAGGGGAATATATTTATTAATTAATACTATATATCTATATATACATTTATTAACATATACATATATTTATATGTATATATAGTTTATTAATTAATTAATTTATTTATTAATTTATTTATTATATAATAAAGAAAAAAAGGAAGAAAAACAATTATAAGGATATATTATTATTATAGATATATGTATAACAAAACAACAACAACAGCAGCAGCAGCAGCAGCAGCAGCAGCAGCAGCAGCAGCAGCAGCACAACAACAACAACAGTTACAGCAACACAACCACCGCAGCAACAGCAACAGGAGCAACAGCAACAGCAGCAGCAACAGGAGCAGGAACAGGAGTAAATAATAAACATACTCCTAATGTATAATGTCTTGCTGCATCTGTTGCCTTTAATGCCAATATAAGACAAGAAAAGATAGTTATTCTTGGGTCCTCCTTGATCAAGGAAGAAGAAAGAAAAAATCTATGTATATATATGCATGCAGTCTCAATAATAAATAAATTAATATTTTTTTTATGTATATATATTTGCTGCAGCTGCAGCACGAAATATTGCTGCAGCAGCAACAAATTATCTATACTTAATATATTATTATTATTTATTATATATTTATTATCTATTCTTTTTATCTCCTCTATTATGCATGCATGCACTGCAGCACGACGTGCTGCTAACTCTGCTGCAGCAAATAGCCAATCACGGTAATGTGAGCTAATAAATGGCCATTCTTGTCTTCCTCCTCCTGCTGCTGCTGCTGCTGCTCCTGCTGCTGCTCTTGCTGCTGCTGCTGTTACTGCAGGGGATAATGATATTGTTGCTGGGGATGATAATGATAGCGCTGTTGTTGTTGCTGCTGTTGTTGCTGTTGCTGCTGCTGCTGCTGCTGCTGCTGCTGTTGATGATGATGGATCGGAGGAGTCTTTCGTACCATCTGATGATGCTGCTGCTGCTGTTGCTGCTGCTGCTGCTGCTGCTGTTGCTGCTGTGTCTGTTGCTGCTGTAGATAAAACAGAAACAGATGATGGTGCAGGAGATGCATCAGTAGATGCAGAAGAAGGAGCAACAGCAACAAGAGGAAGAGCAGCAGCAGCAGTTGTTGTTGTTGCTGCTGCTGCAGGAGGAGCAATTGCTGCTGTTGCAGCAGCAGCAGCAGCAGCAGCAGCAGCAGCAGAAGGGTCTGTTAAAGACATATTTACTTTTATTTATTTAATTAATTAAAAAAAAAAGAAGAAGAAGAAGAAAAATAGAAAAATAGAGGGAGGGGCCTCGGGGGGCCCCCCTATGTATACAATTGGGGTGTATAGGCAGGTAAAA
>NW_013563424.1:0-5484 GCF_000499605.1 Eimeria maxima | reverse complement strand
TTTTTTTTTTTTTTTTTTTTTTTTTTTTTTTTTTTTTTTTTTTTTTTTTTTTTTTTTAAATGTTGTGCTGTCTGTGTATGTATGTCTGTCTGTCTGTCTGTCTGCATGCATGCATAAATGCATAAATAAATAAATAAATAAATAAATAAATAAATGTATGGATGGATGTATGCATGCAGCCCCCTTCTTGTGTAGTTAGAATACTTAACCCTGTACCTGATGCAATAAGTAACGAAGAATTAGAGGAGACACTTATGGATATATTAGAGGAAATAAATAAAAATAAAAAAGTATTATCTGCATTAATTATTAATAAACAATTAGAGACTAAATTACCTGCAGCAGAACAAGGAGATATTTATCTACAATTTGCTACCAAAATACAAGCAGATATGTGTATATTATGTAAGAATATACCCTATTATACCCTCTAAACCCTAAACCCTAAACCCTAAACCCTAAACCCTAAACCCTAAACCCTAAAAGTTAAGGTATATACATAAAATTTGTTATAAAAATACAAGAAACAATAAACCCTAAACCCTAAACCCTAAAAACTAAAATATAGATAAAAAGGAGACAGTAAAAAAAAAAAAAAGGTGCGTATACACCTGAATAATTGGGGTGTATATGCAGCTTATAGCGGGAGAATGTATGATGGTAAACCTCTTGTTATAGAAAGATTTAATGAAGGTGTATGGAGACAAACTATGCAACAATATGCTAAGTGTCTCCTTAAGGAGATACTTGCCTCCTTCTTATAATAAGAAAAAAAGGAGACAGGGGGAGACAGGGGCAGACAAGGGGAGACAGGGGGAGACAAAGGGGACAAATAGGGAGAGAAAGGAGACAAACTATGCAACAATATGCTAAGTGTCTCCTTAAGGAGATACTTGCTTCTTTCTTATAAGAAAAGGAGACAGCAGAAGGGGAGGGAGAAAGGAGACACCCCTCCCTCCCTCCCTCGAGACAGAAGGGGAGGGAGAAAGGAGACAGAGGGGGAGTATGGAGACAAACTATGCAACAATATGCTAAGTGTCTCCTTAAGGAGATACTTGCTTCTTTCTTATAAGAAAAGGAGACAGGAGGGGAGGGAGAAAGGAGACACGAGGGGAGGGAGAAAGGAGACAGGAGGGGAGGGAGAAAGGAGACAGGAGGAGAGGGAGGAGAAAAGGAGACAGGTAAAGGGAGAGAAAGGAGACAGTGTTTTTTTTTGTCTCCTTTTGTCTTTGTTTGTGTCTCTTCTCCTGCTCCTTCTCTCTCCTTTCTTTGTCTCTTTTTTTTTTCTCCTTTTTTGTCTCCTTTTTTTCTCCTTTTTTCTCCCTTTTTGTCTCCTTTTTTGTCTCCTTTTTTTGTCTCCTTTTTTGTCTCCTTTTTTGTCTCCTTTTTTGTCTCCTTTTTGTCTCCTTTTGTGTGTCTCTCTTACTACTAAACCTGTTCTTCCTTCTCTCTTTTGTCTCCTTTGTCTCCTTTGTCTCCTTTGTCTCCTTTGTCTCCTTTTCTCTTCTTTTTTTTGTCTCTTTTATTATATTTGTCAATACATATACATTATATAATATATATATATTATATTATTATATATATTTATATACATTATTTATTATTATATTTATTATATATATAAATATTATTGTCTCCTTATTCCCTGTCTGCTGTCTGTACACTGCGGAGACACCCCACTATGCATGCATGCGTTCTTTATATCTCTTATACTTGTCTATAAGTCTATATATATATAAGCAGGGCCCAGGGGGCCCCCCTTGTACAGGGGGCCCCCCTATCAGGGGGCCCCTCTACCAGGGCCCCCCACTCCCCTTAAGAATGGCATGTGCGTGTACCCTCTATGACCCGCACGGGGCCCTCTATGCGTTCCCTGGGGGGCCCCCCCTATACAGTCATGTGGGGCCACCTTGAAGCCATGGGGGGCCCCCTTTTAAGTCAGGTGGGGCCCCTGTGGCGGTACCCTGTGGGGGCCTTGAGGCCCCTTTACAAATATGCCTGGGGGCCCCTAAAGATACCCTATGGGGCCCCCTTAGTGTTCATGCAAGGGCCCTGTGGGGCCCCACATACAGGCCCCATATATACGCCCGTGTGGGGCCCCCCCCCCTTGGGGCACCTTAGTGCCCCCTTAGTAAGAGCCCGGTGGGGCCCCTATGCTTGTAGGGCCCCAATGGGGCCCCTATAAGGCCCCTGTTGTACCCCTTTCTTGGGGTTTTTGAAGGAATATATGTTTATGTTAGGGGGCCCCCTTAGGGGTTAGTAGGGGCCCCCCCTGTTAGGGGTTAATGGGGGCCCCCCTTAGTGTGATGGTTTAAAGTGTTAATAAAGATGTTAATAAATTAATTAATTAATTAATTAATTAATTAATTATAATTATATAAAAAAAGAGACAGGAGATAATTAAGTAAGTATATATATTATTTATGTGTCTCCTTTTTGTCTCCTTTTTGCTCCCTTTCTATCTTTTTTTTGCCTCCTGTCTGTCCCCTTTGTCTCCCCTTTCTGCCTTTTTCCTGTCTTTTTCCTGTCTTTTTTCTCTCCCTTTGTCTCTTTCCTGTCTCCTTTTTCTCTCTTGTTTCCTTCCTGTCTCCTTTTTGTCTCCTTTTTGTCTCCTTTTTGTCTCCTTTTTGTCTCCTTCCTTACTAGATAAATTTAATTAGATAAAAAAGACTTAATTTGCATGCGTATACGATCATAAAGATTACGTATAGATTTACCATCAGGCCTAACATCCAGGTGTATAGACACCTTGTCTCCTTCCCTACGTCCATCATAAAAATCTATTATATACCTATTATACACATACACGCATGCATGCATATGCATGCAGAGAGACAGATGCATGCATGCAGAGACAGAGACTGGTGCATGCATGCAGAGAGATAGATGCATGCACCATATATATGCACAAAAAAAAGGAGATAAAGAGCGACACCCTAAACCCTAACCTTAACCCTAAACCCTCTAAACCCTAAACCCTAAACCCTAAACCCTAAACCCTAATCTTACCAAATTTGTTTGCCGCATCTATCTACAATCCAATCGTGCCTATCGAAGGAGGGATCGGATCCCAACTAAACCCTAAACCCTCTAAACCCTCTAAACCCTCTAAACCCTCAAAAAACCCTCTAAACCCTAAACCCTAAACCCTAATCTTACCTGATCTGTTTGCCGCATCTATCTACAATCCAATCATGCCTATCGAAGGGGGGATCGGATCCCAAGAACTGTTTTATTCTTGATTTAATGGTGGGGTTGTTGGGTCTACCTACAAAGTGTAGTAATTTTGGGGCTTGGTTGCATGTATCTGCATGCATGCGCTCGTACTGCAACACACGGGACCAAGCCTCCTCTGTTACTGCATTATGTATTGCTACTATAGAGGGGACACTTAATGGGGATAAAGAGTGACCCTTCCTAGACGCAGCCTGCAACAGCAACAGCAGCAGCAACAGCAGCAACAGCAGCAGCAGCAGCAGCAACAGTTAGGACACAAGAGGAGGTGCAGCAAAAGTTATAGTAGGTGCAGCAGAACAAGCAACAGCAGCAGCAGCAACAACAGCAGCAACAGCAGCAACAACACAAGAAGAAGAACATCATCAACAGCAGCACCAACAAGAGCAGCAGCAGCAGCAGCAGCCTGCAGCCTACAGCAGCAGCAGCAGCAGCAGCAGCAGCAGCAGGAGATATACTTTATAGAATTGTATCTCTGAGGGGAATATCCATTTGCCATGATTTGAAGGAATTGACGAAGACATCCTCTCGTTAGATAGACACATTGTCCCTCCTGTCTCCTTTTGTCTCCCAGCTCCTGCTGCTCCTGCTGCTCCTGTTGCTGCTCCTGTTGCTGCTCCTGCTGCTTCTGCTGCTTCTGCTGCTGATAATGGTGTTGGTAATGATGCTGTATCCTCTTGGGGATGTCCTGCTGCTGTCTCCTCTCCCCTAGCTAAGGGACAACCTGTGTGCATATATGTCTCCTTTTTTTTCTTGTCCCCCATGGTACTGTCTCCTTGGGGATCGTCTCCTCTGGGATCGTCTCCTCTGGGATCGTCTCCCCTGGGATCGTCTCCTCTGGGATCGTCTCCTCTGGGATCGTCTACTTCAGCCAGCAACCTTTAGGGGCCCCCCAGGGGCCCCCGAGAGGAATGGCTGCCACAAAAACTAAGGGCCCCCAAGGGCCCCCCTAATGAGCTGAGGGGCCCCCAAGGACCCTCTGGATGACTCGGAGGCACCACAGGGGGCCCCTATAAGCAATGGTACCCAGGGGCCCCCCTCCCCTTATATATGGGCCCCCGCTGCTGGTTAGGGGCCCCCCAAGCTTAGGGTATACCGTGTGACGGGGTAAGAAGAGACAAGAGGGGCCCCCTAGGTATAAGAGAGAGGGAGGAGACAGCAAGGAGACAGTTAATGAATAAAAAAGGCAGCAGCAGCAGCTCGATATACAGCTAAGGGAAGAAGAAGAAAAAGGGGACAAAAAAAGAATATATTTATTAATAAAAAAAGCAAAGAAACAAAATAATATTTATTTATTTATTTATTTATTTATTCTTTTTTTTTCTCCTTTCCTTCCCTATAAAAGTATTCTCCTGTAGGTAAGGTCATTTATAGGGGGGGGGGCCCCCTCTTATATATAGTAGGGGGGCCCCCTACCGCTGCCGCTGCTGCTGCTGCTATTGCTGCTGCAGCAGCAGCAGCAGCAGCAGCAGCAAATAAGCAAATAAAATAAATAGTTATTCTTATATATAAATAAAAAAAGAAGAATTAATTATATTTTCTTTTTATATAAACAATAAAGGTTTATCTATGAATATAGGGACCTGCCTATACACCTCAATCGTGCTGCTGTGTCTGCTGCAGCAAGGGGGCCCCCTGCATGCTTCTAAGGAAATAAAATATAAATTATACAAATAAACAGCAGCACAGACACCTCATAAGAGCAACAGCAGCAGCGCCAGCAGCAGCACCAGCAGCCGCAGCAGCAGCAGCAGCAGTAGCAGCACAGTTGCAAGACCAGCCTGTAGCAACAGCAGCAGCTAGAGCAGCAAGAAGAGCTTCCGAGCTGCAGCAACAGCAGCAGCAGCAACAAACACTGCAACAGCAGCACCAACCACTACAACAGCAGCAGCAACAGCAGCAGCAGCAAGTGCAGCAAAACAGCAGGAACAAAATTGCTGCAGCAGCAGGGGCAGCAGCAGCAACAGCAGCAGCAGCAAAAGCACCTCTGTGTGTAGCTAGCATAGCAGCACCAATAGTAACAGCAGCAGCAACAGCCGCAGCAGCAACAGCAGCAGCAGCAACAGCAGCAGCAGCAGCAGCAGCAGCTATGTATATATCTATAATAAAAGATGAATTTTTCAATCATCTCCTTCTTATAAAACAACCCCGTTAGCAGCAGCAGCAGCAACAGCAGCAGCAGCAGCAACAGGAGCAGCAGCAGCAGCAGGAGCAGCAGCAGCTCCCCTCCCCGGCCACCCCCGCCACCCC
>NW_013563423.1:8490-10649 GCF_000499605.1 Eimeria maxima | reverse complement strand
TTATATATATAAATATATATATATATATTTATATATTTATATATATAAATATATATATAAATATTTATATATAATAATATGCCTCTAATTTGCAGGATGGGGCCCCCTTAGGGATATAGAGGGGCCCCCTTCCCCTCCCCATGCCCTGTTATCTCTTCTGTCTCCTCTTACCCCAGCTGTACGTACACCATGACCATCAGGAGACACCTGTCTCCTTTGTCCCCTTACCTCCCCATAACCACCGGAGGGGGGGCCCCCTCCATCCCCCCCTACAGAATCATCAAGGGGCCCCCCTCCACCAAACCGCCTCTTATGCCCTGGTGGTGGTGAGTCCCCTCGGCGGCGTGGCGGCCCCCCTCCCGCTTGAGGGGCATGTGGGGGGCCCCCATGGGGGCCCCCACCATGGGGGCCCCCTTGGGGTCGCCCTGCCCACATAACTTCTCTTCTACTACTAGTACCCCACCCGTACTCTTCATGTACAGGGGGTGGGGGGCCCCCTGCGGGGCCCCCCTGGGGGACCCCACTGTCATCACGACGATCCCTTATGTGACGGGATCGGGATCGATCGTCTCCCATGAGGGGCCCATTGGGTACAATACCCCTTACGTGTCTATCATGGGGGGAGTGCGAAGGAGGAGGGGCCCCCCCACCCATATAAGGGGGCCCCCCACCACCCTTTGGTGGTGGGGCCCTTGGGCTCCTACTCCTGTGTCTCCTTCTTGCATCTGTAGGGAGACATGACCCTTCAACAAGGAGGGGCCCCTCAGTACCCCTTCCCCCTCTCATTTCTGTATCTGGAGGGGGCCCCCCCATCATATGGGGGGCCCCTGAGGGGTGTGGAGGAGACCCTCTTCTTCTTCTATAGTCGGCGGCGTGGGGTCGTCGATCCCAGGATCGGGAACGGGATCGGGATCGTGACCGGGATCGGGATCGATCCATCTCCCGGTAGGCTCCATGTCCTCCCCTACCTCTTGGCGGGGAAGGGGGTCCCCTTGGGGGCCCCCCTCTTTCTCTATCAATACAGAAACGTGAGGGCGGGGGCCCCCCTCCCCCTGCCTCCTCAGCAGGGGGGTACATCATTTCCCTTGATCCCCTAGGTGACCCTCCCCTTCCTGCTGCTATGGGTATTCTTGTATGTTGCGAAGGAGGAGGGAGGGCCCCCCCTCCTCCTAGGGGGCCCCCTCCTCTTCCTCCTCCCTCTTCTACTGCATCTAAGGGGCCCCCATTTGTATAGGGTCTGCCGCTTGTGCCACCGGCACCAGGACGACGTGGGGTCTCTCTTCTATAGGGGGCCCCTCCTTCCCTGGGGGGCCCCCCACCCCAAGGTGCTGCTGCCCTATCAGCAGGAAATGCCCTATTATCCCTTGTACAAAGCTCCCTATACCCTGCATGCATAGGAGGGGGGGCCCCCCCTCCATGAGGGGGCCCCCCTGCCCCCCATGACGGAGAAGAGGAGACAGATCTCCTGCGGGGTCTTACAGGCTCAAGAGATCCTCCCCTTCTGTACCCTCCTCTTTGTTCCATAACACCAGGAGGGGGCCCCCCAGGAGGTGGGCCCCCTCTAGGGTACCTTAAGGGTGGGGGCCCTCCCGCACCGTACCCTCCTCCTTCTTGTCCTCCGGCACTTCCTCTTAATCGTCCCCTCATCTCTTCTTCATGCCTTAATGGGTATGGAGGTGGGGGGCCCCCTGCATGTGGTGGGGGGCCCCTACCACGAAGAGGAGGTGCTAGTACCCCATAATCCCTTCTATCAGGATAATCAAAGGGGGGCCCCCCTCTTAAGGAGGGGTCAAAATGTCTAGGGGGCCCCTCTCTCCCCCTAAACTCTGGGGATTCACTACCGGGTCCCCAATAATAAGAAGATAGCATATGGGGCCCCCCACCAGGGGGCCCACCAGGGGGAGGGCCCCCTGGTGGGGGTCCACCTCCCCCTCCAGGTGGCCCTCCTGGCCCTCCTCCACCTCTGGCAGAAGATGAGAAATGTGGATGAGGATGAGGGGGCCCCCCTTGACGATATGGGGTACGAGAGGGAGGGGGCCCCCCCCCAGCCCCTATTCCCCCACCTCCACCAGCCAACAAAAGGGCCTCAAAGTCCCCTTTGTCCCTTTTTACGGAGACAATTAACGAGCGTAATCTTTGACCATTTAATTCCTTTAATG
>NW_013563423.1:2009-8390 GCF_000499605.1 Eimeria maxima | reverse complement strand
AAAAAAAAAAAAAAAAAAAAAAAAAAAATATATATATAAACCCTAAACCCTAAACCCTAAACCCTCAACCCTAAACCCTCATAATACTCTATGAAAATATCCTATGAAAAAAAAAAAATATTTATAAACCCTAAACCCTAAACCCTAGTCTATCTTATTATACGATAAAGTGTTCATTGCTAATGCTACTGCTGCTGCTGTTGCTGCTGCTGCTGCTGCTGTTGCTGCTGCTGCTGTTGCTGCTGCTGCTGCTGCTGTTGCTGCTGCTGCTGCTAAATATATACCCGTATTTGCGGCCTCCAGCAAAGACGACATTCGCGAAGTTGACTTCCCCAGCTGCACCAAACAAATAACACAAACCCTAAACCCTAAACCCTAAACCCTAAACCCTAATAAACCCTAATAAACCCTAAATCCTAATAAACCCTAAACCCTAAACCCTTACCTCTTCGTCCGAAGTCCTTTAGGTCTTGCCACTGTACTGTCGCGTCAAGGTTGGCTATTAGCTGCACACAACAACAAAACCCTAAACCCTAAACCCTAAACCCTAAACCCTAAACCCTAAACCCTAAACCCTACTAAATTTATATAGTCCCTGATACACTAATAAAAACCCTAAACAGACCCCATAAACCCTCAAGAAATTAAATAAACCCTAATAAGGGTTTATAAACCCTAATCAAGAAAGATAAACCCTTAATAGACCCTATAAACCCTCATAAACCCTCCTAAACCCTAGAAAAGTGTTTGCTGCATGCGCACCACACGGTGCTGTGTCCTTCTTCCTCCTGGTCCTCCTTCTCCCTTATAGGCTATCCTCGAGTTTTGCTGCTGTTGCTGCTGCTGCTCTTCTTGGTCTTGCTGCCTCTCCTCGTTACGATCTCGTTCCCTTTCCTCTTGCTGCTGCTGCTGCTGTTGGTGCTGCTGCTGCTCTCCTTCATCTGCTGCCTCACCATCACGGGGGCCCCTCATCTCCTCTTCAGCTGCCATTGGCTCCTCGCAAGGGGCCCCCTGGGGGCCCCCTAACGACCCCCCTAATCTACCCCCCTCTCCTGATGGACACAAGAGACACCAGCAGCAGCAGCAGCAGCAGCAGCACGTAGATCATGACAGGTCCCTCCTCCTATTACATATAGATCCCCATAGAAGAAGAAGCAGCAGCAGCTGCTGCTGTCTCCCCTCCCCGTCTCTGTCTCCCTTTGTGTCTCCTCCAGTCCTAAGGGCCCCAGGTGTATATGTCTCCCCGCAGCAGCAGCAGCAGCAGCGTACCTTCTGCAGCAGCTGCAGCAGCAGGAGACCCATGCTGCCTTTCTGCACAGTCTTGACCCATGGGGCCCTCCCCTTCATAATGCAATTCTTCTTCTGCCTCCATTTTCTCCCACAGCAGCAACTCTGCTGCAGCAGCAGCAGCAGCAGCAGCAGAGCAGCAGCAGCAGCTTTAGCAGCAGCACCTCAAGGGCTGCTCTCAAGTCGCACTCAATACAACAGCTGCTGCTGCTCCTGCTGCTGCCAATGTTGCACTTGCTGCTCCACGTGCTGCTGCTCGCCGCCTAGTAGTAGACGCTGCTGCTGCTCCCGCTGCTGTTGCTGCTTTTGCTGCTGCTGCTGCTTGTGTCGCGAGCGGTCCTGCCTGCCTGTTGCTGCTGCTGCTGCTGCTGCAACTGCAGCAGATCTGCTGCCAAACCACGAAGAGCAAGACGACGGATGCGACAAGGATAAAGTGTGGGCTCTCCTAAACCCTCCACTCTAAACCCTAAACCCTAAACCCTAAACCCTAAACCCCACTCTTGTAGCCCAACTTGGGCTGTATGAATAAAGACAGTGGTTAAACCCTCGTGGTGTCGTATGCGTGGCTGCTTCCTGCAAAATGCTGCTGCTGTTGTTGCTGTTGCAGCTGCTGCAGCAGTTGTTGCTGCTGCTGCTGCAGCGGCTGCAGCTGTTGCTGCTGCTGCTGCTGCGGCTGCTGCTGCTGCTGCACCATCAGTCCTAAGGAGCAGCAGCAGCAGCGGGTAGCCCTGTAGGCCTGCTTCCTCTCATTTTAATACTTTAAATTAAATTAATTCTTGTTATTCAATATTAAGAGGCAAAAACTTTCCTTTTCAAGTAGCTGCTGCTGCAGCAGCAGCAGCAGCAGCAGCAGCAGCAGCAGCAGCCCCGTCTCAACCGGGTGTCTGCCGTCCCACAGCCCCCTTCTTTTTATTAAAGAAGAAGATATTCTCCTTCTTATTCCTATTTCTTATTTTGCTGCTCTTTTATTCATTTCTTGTCTTTGCTTCATTTGCTGCTGCTTCTTCCTTCTTTTTATCTATTTGTTTACCAATAAACTGCAGCAGCAGCAGCTGCAGCAGCAGCAGCAGCAGCAGCTGCGGCGGCTGCAGCATCTGGGGGGCCCCAATGGCACCGTCAGAGGGCCCCCCATCCCTTGCCGCATGCACTCTATGGGCCACCACCACCAACAGCAACAGCAGCTAGAGCAGCAGCCGCAGCAGCAGCTACAGCTGCTGCAGCAGCGCGGGTGACCACATTCGCTGTGGCAGCAGCAGCAGCAGGGAAGCCATTAGCAGCATTAGCAGCGGCATGGACCCCCGGGCACGTAGCCACATCAACACAACGCAAACAGCAGCAGTAGCAGCAGCAGCAGCAACAGCAGCAGCAGCAGCAGCAGCAGGAAATGGTAGATCGTTACGAGGACTTCTTGTGTCTCTCAAGGAGGCCAGCAGCACAGGCGCTGCCAATCCCTCCTCCTCTCTATGAGGTATTAAAGCCTAGTTTGCTGCCGAAGCAGCAGCAGCAGCAGCAACTGCAGCAGCAGCTGTTGCTGCAGCACCAGCAGCGAGAGCAGCAGCAGCAGCAGCAGCAGCAGCAGCAGCATCGACAGCGTTTTAAGTTCCTTGCAGGTGTTTATCGTTGCCAAGAGGAGCTCAGGAAACTACAGCAGCAGCTGCAGCGCAGCAGCAGCAGCAGCAGCAGCAGTTCTGCTGCAGTTGATGATATTTGCTGCAGCAACGAGGATGCTGTTGTATCCGATATGTCTGTGCTGCTGCAGCGCATGCAGTTGCTGCGGCAGCAAGCGCAGCAGCTAGAGTCCTCTGCAGAGGATGTAGATGATCTTATAGTGCTGCAGCGGCTGAGACAGCAGCAGCAGCAGCAACAACAGGAGCACCCGCAGCAGCAGCAGCCGCAGCAGCAGCAGGACTTAAGAGACGCACGAGCCTATAGGCATGCAGTATTGAGGTGCCTATACACCTCAATGCAGGAAGCAGCAGCAGAGATGCAACGAAGGGAAGCAATTGTATTGAAGCAGCAGATGGAGTGCAGCAGATTCTTTTCTGCTGCTGCTGCTGCTGCTGCAGGCAGCAGCAACACTGGTCTAGGATTGAGTGCAGCAGCAGAAGCAGCAGCAGCAGCAGAAGCAGCAATGCGTCGTCAACGAGAGCAGCAGCAGCAGCAGCAGCAGCAGCACTATCGCCGTGGACAGAAGACAACAACAGCAGCAGCAACAACAGCAACTTCTGTTGCAGTTGAGGAGGAGGAGCAGCAACAACAGCAGCATGAACAGCAGCAGAAGGAGAAGCAGCAGCAACAAGAGAGTAATGAGTTGCTGCTGCTGCGTGAGGAGGAGCAGCAGCTTGCTGCAGCACTAGCAGCAGATAGTACAGATGCTGTGGTGTCTGTACAGCGTAGATTAGGAGAAATAAATCAATTAATGAACATTTTCTCCTTTACTGTTGCTGAGCAAGCAGAACAATGCATGCAAATTGCAGCAGCAGCAGCAGCAGCTGCAGCAAATGTTAAGGGGGCCCAGGAGGCCCTATCTAGTACCCTAAAAAGGAAGTCCTCCTTTAGGAGATATATTGTGCATGCGCTCTTTTTTTTGGGGCTTTTTCTTCTATTCTTAGACTTTATTAAATCTTCTTCTCCTTATATCATCTAATCATGCTTCTTGCTGCTGCTGCTGCTGCTGCTGCTGCTGCTGCATCAGCACTAGGTGCAGCAGCAGCAGGTGCTGCTGCTGCTGCTGTTGCTGTTTGTGTTCCTTGTTTCATCTTGGGGGCCCACAGGGGGCCCTCTACAGGGGGCTAACAAACAGCAGGGTAAGGGGGCCCCAATAGAGAGGGGCCCCTCGTAGGGGACCCACTGGGGGCCCTCCTAGGAGGGGGGGCCCCTCTAGGGTCCCCAACTTAGAGGTACCCTATAAGGGTGCCGCACAATAGGGGCATATATAAAGGAGGCCCCTAAGGGGGCCCTTTTTGGGGAGGAAATTAGGGGGCCCCGTAAACGGGGGCCCCCAAAGGGGCAGGGGGCCCCTAGGGTATAAACAAACCCTTTTTTTGTTTCTATTTAGTTGAGGGCTATTTTTTTGGGGCTTTTTGCATGCAGTTTGCATGCGCCCCCCGTAAGGGTTGGGCTGATTAGGACAGCAGCAGCAACAACAGAGGAGCAGCAGCAGCAGCAGCAGCAGCAGCAGCGGTAGTAGTAGTAGTAGTAGGAGTCGTACTAGTAGTAGTAATGGTAGTAGCACTGCAACAGCTTGTTTGTTGCCTACACCATCTAGGGTTTAGGGTTTAGGGTTTAGGGTTTATTTGTTTCCTTAAGTTATCTATTAACTACGTGAGGTGTATAGGCAGGTGGGCCCCCTGTTATGTCTGCTGTCTTAGAACGAGCAATTGAGAGTGTACGGAGGCCCCAGGGGGCCCCAGGGGCCCCTCTAGCCCCTCAGCTATAGACGTTTACTTGCTGCTGGTGTTGCTGTTGCTGCTGTTGCATGCATTGCTGCATATGACTGGTTTGCTGCTGCTGCTGCTGCTGCAGCGTGCAGCAGCAGCGTAGGTTTGTGGGGATATGCCTGTTGCCCCCCCTGTTGCTGCTGTTGGGGTGTATATACACCTTATATAAGTATTAATTTCTTAATAAAATAAAATAAAATAATAAATATAAATACTGCAGCAGCAGGAAAATAAAGGAGAGGAGCAGCAGCAGCAGCAGCAAAGGGGAGCAAGAAAGGCACTGGGGCCCGCCTCCACATTCATACATACATACATACATACATCCGCAGCAGCAGCAGCAGCAGCAGCAGCAGCTGCTGCTGCTGCTGCAGCATTTTTTGGGTAAAAGTTTTGCTGCTGCTGCTGTTTTATATTGCAAAACAGCAACAATAAACAAATTAAATTGTTTTTCTTCTTCTTAATAGGAAGGCGCTGCGTCCTTCAATCCCCCCAATCTGCAGCAGCCGTGCGGTTTAGGGTTTAGGGTTTAGGGTTTAGGGTTTAGGGTTTAGGGTTTTAGGGTTTAGGGTTTAGGGTTTAGGGTTTAGGGTTTTTGTTTCACAAGATGCCCAGCAAGAACGCGAGGCTTCAGCAATGGCTGAACTACCGCGTCCGCGTAGTCCTCCAGGTATGTCTAGGGTTTAGGGTTTAGGGTTTAGGGTTTAGGGTTTAGGGTTTTGTTGTTTTTTGTTTGTTTTAATTCCTTTCTTTGGGCTTTTTCTTATATTTAACTTTCCTTTTCTCTTCTTTTTCTTTGAGGATCTTGTTGCATGCATTTGCTGCTGCTGCTGCTCCTCCTCCTGCTGCACGATCTTTGTTTCTTTGTTTTTTATTCTTTCTATATGTTGTTTGCTGCTCTTTCTTTGCTTCTTTGCTGCTTGTCTTGAGGGTTTGCTCCTCTTGTTTATGCCCATGTCTAGGGTTTAGGGTTTAGGGTTTAGGGTTTGGAGGGGGGTAGGGGGACGTGCACGAATTTGGGGTGTATAGGCAGCTCCCCTTTTGCATGCATTGCAGGTGTATATTGAGGTCTTTATTTATCTTATTTTGCGGTGTATATGCAACTTTATTCCCTTTGCATGCATGCAGCTGCATGCATGCATGCATGCAAATCTGTTCTCTATGTTGCATGCATTTATGTGGGGTGTATGCTGATGTGCCTATCTGCATGCATGCATGCATGTAGTTGCATGCATGCATGCATGTCTATTTGCAGTGTATCTGCAACTGCATGCATGCATGCATGCATGCATGCATTTGTTGAGTGTGTTTCCCTTTTTCTTTGCATGCCTGCATGCATGCCTGCATGCATGTATATGATGCATTGGGGTGTATCTCCATCTTTCAGTATTTTGCATGCATTTCCTTGCATTTATTTATTTATTTATTTATTTATATGGATGCATGCATGCATGCATGCATACAAATAAATGCCAATAAATGCAAATATACCCCCTTGCATGAATATATGAGCTGTAAATATAAATAAAATAAAGAAAAATAATATAAATAAATAAATATAATTGTATTTATTTATTTATTTATTTATTTATTTATTTATTTATTTATTTTTTTTTTTTTTTTTTTTTTTTTTTTTTTTTTTTTTTGCATTAAAAAA
>NW_013563423.1:0-1909 GCF_000499605.1 Eimeria maxima | reverse complement strand
TTTTTTTTTTTTTTTTTTTTTTTTTTTTTTTTTTTTTTTTTTTTTTTTTTTTTTTTTTTTTTTTTATAGGATTCGCGTATGTTGGTGGGTACATTTTTAGCCTTTGATCGTCATATGAATGTTGTGATGGCGGATACAGAAGAATACCGTAAAATAAAGATAAAAAATAAAATAGAGGGAAAAGGAGTAGTAGTAGAGGATAAGGAGATAAAAAGGACTGTAGGGTTTATTCTTCTTAGAGGTAAGCATTTATACGTACTTTTTATCTTCTTTCTATCTTATTTTATACTTACTCTAGGGTTTAGGGTTTAGGGTTTAGGGTTTAGGGTTTAGGGTTTAGGGTTTAGGGTTTATAATATATATGTTATATCTATATATACATTAGAGAATATATGTGTAAATTTATACCTTAATAAGTGTTTAGGGTTTAGGGTTTAGGGTTTAGGGTTTATTATATATATTAATTTGTGCATGCATGCAGGAGAGAATATATGTACATTTATAGCGGAGGCCCCCCCTCAGCAGCAACCCAAGAGGCCCGATGCCTCCCTAGCAGGAGGAGGGAGAGGAATACCTGCAGGGCGCGGTGTACCTGCAGTACCCTCTTTATCTGCTGCCCCTGTGGGGCTGGCGGGCCCCGTGAGGGGTGTGGGGGCCCCTGCCCCACACCAGATGATGGGGGTAGGGGGGCCCCTAGGGGGGCCCCTTGCAGGGAGGGGAGCTATGCCACCACCAGGCATGCAACCACCTATGGGTACTATGCCACCTATGATGAGGCCCCCTGGGTCTGTTATGTAAATGGCTAGGGTTTAGGGTTTAGGGTTTAGGGTTTAGGGTTTGGGGCGACCGCGGGGGCCCCATATACCCTTAGAGAGGGAATTAGATAAATAAAATAAATAAAATAAATAAAATAAAATTAAATAAATAAAATTAAATTAAATAAATGAATAATAAATACATAAGTGTGGGGCTGCTGCTGCATATACTGCATGCATCTGTCAATGGTAATAAACACAAACATACAATGCAGCAACTTATACACCATGCATGCATGCATGCATGCATGCATATCTGCATGCATGCATATCTGCATGGATGCATATCTGCATGTATCTGCATGCATGCGTATCTGCATGCATGTGTATCTGCATGCATGCGTATCTGCATGCATGCGTATCTGCATGCATGCGTATCTGCATGCATGCGTATCTGCATGCATGCATCTCTGCATGCATCTGCAAGCATCTCTGCATGCATCTGCATGCATGCATGCAAAAAAGCCCCAAATGAGGATAGTAGGGAGGATAGCCTTTTTCGTTGCCTTAAGGGTAAACCCTAATTAAATGGCGGTTATTCTTTCTTTTAATTTATAACTTTATTGGGGTGTATATACACCTAAATAATGTGGCATTGTCTATTTATTTAATTTATTTATATTTATTTATTTATTTATTTATTTATTTATTTATTTATTTATTTATTTATTAGGGGTAGATTTATATATATAGTTTATTAGATATTATATACCCCTATTGTTGCTGTTGCTAAGTAAAAAGGGAGGAATAATTAGTTAATTAAATTAATTAATTAAATTAAATTAATTAATTAATTAAATTAATTAATTAATTAATTAAATTAATTAATTAATTAATTAATTAATTAATTAATTAATTAATTAATGCTAATATGCATAAATTAGACAAATGCCCATAGAGCATAAAAGAAGTTTTTGTTAATAAAAAGCTCAATGTCTTTATGATTAAATAAATAAGGAGACAATAAATAAATAAATAAATAAATTAATTAATTAATTAATTAATTAATTAAATGTATAGATAAATATAAATATATAATTAGATTTATATTAAATATATATGTACCTTTATACATATATGTATATAGAGATGAC
>NW_013563422.1:55346-56632 GCF_000499605.1 Eimeria maxima | reverse complement strand
TATATATATATTTATATATATATATGTATATATGTGTATACATATATACATATACTTATATACATGTATATATGTATATATGTGTATACACATACATATACATATATATACATGTATATGTATGTTTATTTGTGTATATATATGTATATATGTGTATACACATACATATACATATATACATGTATATGTATATGTATGTTTATTTGTGTATATATATATGTATACGGATCCTTTGTGTGTATAGATGTGTCTATATAGATCTAAATTATATTTCTGCATGCAAACATAAAAAATATAAATAAATATAAACAAACATATATATAAATATAAATATAAATATAATTATTTATAATAAATAAATAAAGTAAATAAAAAGAGTAAATAATATCTTCTCTTTTCTTCTTATTAGTCAGCAACGGTAGGCCGGCGGTTATCTATGTGTTCTTAGGTATATATTACCATAAAAGTACTATTTAAGGGTATTTAAATAAATAAAAAGAATAAACTAAATGAAGATAAATAAATATATATAAATATAAATAAAAAAGGGAATAAAAAAGGAAGAAAAAGGAAGAAAACGAAGGTTTCTCCGGCCTGTTGTATCGGAGTGTTGACCTTCTTCTATAGATAAAAAGAGGAAATTGGGGTGTATTTACGGTCTATTTATAGATATATTTATATATTTATTAATAATTTAAAATATAAAATATAAATAAAAGAGAATAATTCTTTTTTCTTCCCTTTTTATGATAAAAAAGAAGATAAAAAATCTTTTTTTTCTGTAGCTGGACATGGACCGGCCAGCTGCGTATACACCCCAATGGTCTCGGGTGTATCTGGAGGTCTAAAGACGCATTTAATTGTTTATTTCTTTTTATTTTTATTAAATATATAAATATATATAGTAAAAATATATAATAAAATAATATAATTAACTAAAATAAGTAAAGAAGGACAGGCAGACACGGACAAAACAGCTAGCAGCGACAGCAGCAGCAGCAGCAGCAGCAGCGGCGGCAGCAGCACGGCGAACTCGCCCTCCTTTGCTGTTGGTTGAGTCGACAGCGGCGGGGTGTATGTGCAGCTTTTTGCTGCTGCGCATGGATGTTTTAATATAATTAAATTATATTTATTTAATAAAATAAAAAAAGTATAAAAGGGAAGAAAAAGGAGGGAAAAGGAAGAAAAAGAAGAAAGAAGAAGATGAGGACCTCAAGATACAGAAGGAGCTCTTCTTCGTCGAGCTGTATAACTGCAGCAGCAGCAACAACTGCAGCAGCAGCACG
>NW_013563422.1:52500-55246 GCF_000499605.1 Eimeria maxima | reverse complement strand
GCAGGAATACTTTTATTGAATATATTTATACTTCCTTCTGCTGCAGTCCCTCTATACCCATATAATAATAATGGAGGTGTCTTACAAGCAGCAGCAGCAGAAGGAGACTGGTCATCATCACCAGCAGCAGCAGCAGCAGCAGCAGCAGCAGGAGTAGCAGGAGGAGACGATTGGCTAGCAGCAGCAGCAACAGGAGAAGAAGACCAAGAACTAGATGCATCTTTTGTTGAGACACCTATGGATAATAAGGAAGAAGAAGGAGAAGGAACATCTCCTTCTTCTTCTCCTTCTTCTTCTCCTCCTTCTTCTCCTCCTTCTTCTCCTCCTCCTTCCCCAGGAGAGGGACCATCAGGAGCAGCAGGAGCAGCAGGAGCAGCAGGAGGAAGGACAGCAACAATGGCAGGTCATAAGCGTACAGCAGAAGAGGCAGGTCTTGGTGAGGGTACAGGAGGGCCCTCAGGTGTTGGGGCCCCTAGTGGTACAGGGGGGCCCCAGGGTACAGCACCAAGACCAGCAGGTCGTCCTGCTCGTGGAGGAGGAGGCAGGATAGCTGAGCTCCGCCGCCAGGCAGAGGAGAGGGACGAGAGGAGGAGGAGGGAGCAATTAGGACTAAATGTACAGCGTACACCAGGGAGAGCAGAGGCAATAAGGAAAAAAATACAAAAAGAAGTAGAGGAAGGAAATAAGATAACAGAGGAGGAAAGGAGACAAAAAATGCTCAAGGAGTACATGAGTAAGCCAGAGGTAGTAGAGAAAAGAGAGAAATTAAATAAGGACGCAGAGAGGAGAGCTAGATATATAACAGGGACTAGATTCTAGGTAATTTAATTATTTATTTATTTATTTATTTATTTATATATATATAAATAAATAAATAAATAAATAAATCATTATATATAATAATTAAATTATCTATATATATAGATATATGTATTATGTATATATACGTACATATATACATATACATATACATATATATTATATACATTGTATACATATATATGTATTATATTCGTAGATCAACTGCAGCAGCAGCAGCAGCAGCAGCTGCTGTTGCTGTTGCTGCTGCAGCAGTAGCAAACATAGTTTGCTGCTGCTTTCTTTAGTGTATATATATAGGGTTTTGCAGCAGAGCGCATGCATGCATGCATGCATGCATTCATGCATGCATGCGTGCATGCATGCATGCAAACAAATGAATTGTTTATTTGTTTATATATAACCTTTTTTCTTATATATTATTATATGTAACAATAATAATAATAATAATAATTAACCTAACTAGCTAGATATACAATTAGCTAAATAAATACCTAGCTAGCTAGCTAGCTAGCTAAGCAGCTAGCTAGATAAGCAGCTAGCTAGCTAGCTAGGCAGGGGTAGCCGCCAACTCTATATAGGCTCGTCGCCTCGCCACCAATTCTTGCTGCTGGGCTCCGAGCGTCTTGAGACAATTCGGGCTAAGGGGGGCCCCTCTAGGGGGGCCCCCCCCCCACAGGCCTATATGGAGGAGACACGAGCTTATAAGAGGAGACAGTTAATTAATTATTTATTTATTTAATTATATTAAATAATTATTGCTAAGTAAATAAATATATATATAATAAATAAATATATTTATTTATTATTTTTTTTATTAATAATATTATATAAACTTAGTCTACTTAGTAATTACTTTTACCAATTAAATAAATAAATAAATAATAAAATAAATAATAAATAAATAAATAAATAAATAAATAATAAAATAAATAAATAAACAAATAAATAAATAATAAATAAACAATAAATAAATAAATAAACAATAAATAAACAATAAATATTATTGAATAATAATTCCTACTAAATAAATAATTTTCTTTTAGTGTATAAAGAAAATACACTAATTATATTTATATATAATTAAATTATATATACTTTTTTTTTTATTGGTTGGGGGGCCAGCAGCAGCAGAAATAGGCAGCAGCAGCAGCAGCAGCAGCAGCAGCAGTTAGGAGGAGGAGCAGCAATTAGAACGAGCAACAGCAGCAGCAGCAGCAGCAGCAGCAGCAGGAATAAGCAGGGAAAAAAGGAAAAGGGAAGGAATATATTGTTTTGCATGCAGCCCCAAAACTAAATGCATGCAACATAGACCCTAAACACTAAACCCTAGGCACCTACAAACCCTAAACCCTAAACCCTAAACCCTAAACCCTAAACCTGCAAGGCAATTGGGAGATGCAGGAAGTCTAAAGAATAGCAAATACTTCTGCTGCTGCTGCTGTTGCTGCTGTTGCTCTTGCTGCTGCTGCTGCTGCTGCTGCTGCTGCTGCTGCTGTTCTATATATATAGTATTTAGATATAATAAAACAAAAAGAAAAAGAAAATAATAATTAAATATTATTTATTTTTTTGTTGTCCTTATGACAACATATTTAAACCTTAGAAACCCTAAAAACCCTAAACCCTAAACCCTAAACCCTAAACCCTAAACCCTAAACCCTAAACCCTAGAAGACGAGTTGCCCATCTTCTGTGACGGTATGGGGTAACAATAAATTAACAAATGAATCACCAGCTGCACGCTCTAAGAAATCCACCTAAGAAGAAAAAAAGAGACAAAAAAAAGGAGAAAAAAAAAAGAGACACATAAAAAGGGAGACACTAGAGGAGACAGAAGACAGAAAAGGAGACAGAAAGAGAGACAGAAAGAGAGACAGAAAGAGAGAGGGAGAAAAAAAAAGAGACAGAAAAGGAGACAGAAAAGG
>NW_013563422.1:32500-47500 GCF_000499605.1 Eimeria maxima | reverse complement strand
GTTTCTGCTGCTGTTGCTGCTGCTGCAGTTGCTGTTTTGTTGCTGCTGTTGCTGCGTCCTCAATAACACCAGCAAGGACAACAACGCAGCAGCGGGGGATTTTGCTTCTTACCTTATCTGTTGCTGCTGCTGCTGTCTTACAGTGTGCGCAGTTGCAGCCTTCTGTGTTCCTGTTGCTGCTGCTGCTGCTGCTGCTGCTGCTGCTGCCAGCAGCAGCAAAGTCCACTGCATGCTCCTGCAGCAAGGAGGCAACGCCTTCGTGTATAAGGAGCTCTTGCAGCTCCATTGAGTAGATTGTGTTTATGAGTTATGTTGCTGCTGCTGTTGCTGCTGCTGTTGCAGCATTACCTGCTGCTGCTGCTGTTGCTGCTGCTGCTGCTGCACGGTGAGGTGTCTCTCTACAGGTCAGGGCTGCTGCTGCTGCTGCTGCTGCTGCTATGAGCAGCATGTATGTCTATTTGCTGCTGGAAGAAAATCCTTCAGCAGCAACTGCAGCAGCAATAAAATATATTTGTAATATAATGCTGGTGTTGCTGCTGCTGCTGCTGCAGTGCAGCAGGAAGAGAGGGGGGTGATGGATGGAGAGCGGGAGCAGCAGCAGCAGCAGCGGCGGCGTCAGCAGCAGCATGAAGAGGCCCCCAGTTCATTCATATGTGCAATCAATCAGCAGCAGCAGCAGCAGCAGCAGCAGCAGCAGCAGCAGCAGCAACAGCAGCAAAAATGTATTATTATAGATTGGGGTGTATATTTATATATATATAAAGTCTTAACAAATAATAAATATAACAGACAGCAGCTGCCGACAACAACTAGGGCTGCTGCTGCTGCTGCTGCTGCTACTGCTACTGCTGCTGCTACTGTTGCTCTTGCTGTTGCTGTTGGTGTTTGCTTGCTGCTACAGTTCCTGTTGCTTGTATCAACAGATAAACAGCAGAAACACTGTTTATACAGCAGCAACAGCAGCAACAGCAGCAACAGCAGCAGCTGCTTTATAACCTTCCTCTTGTCCGTGGTTCGTGCAACAGCAGCAACAGCAGCAGCAGGAGCAGCAGGAGCAGCAGGAGCAGGGACCTGAGCTTATGCTCGAGAGGAATACCAACAAAAAAGCTATTAGATGCAGAAGAAGAAACAATAGTAACAATAATAATAATAGCAACAGCAGCAACAGCAGCAGCAGCAACAGCAGCAACAGCAGCAGCAAGAGAGAGAGGATTGGCATGGTGCAGTGTATCGGCACTCTACTTGTCGCCGCCCTTCGCTCTACTGCAGCAGCAAGGGCAGCAAGAGCAACAACAGCAGCAACAGGAGCAGCAACAGGAGCAGCAACAGGAGCAGCAACAGCAGGAGCAGCAAATCCATTGTCTGTCTGTACAACAGTAACAATCTCATATAAGAAAAGAGTGCAGCAACAGCAGCAGCAGCAACAGCAACAGCAGCAGCAGCAGCAGCAGCAAGAGCAGCAGCAAAGATGGTATTAAAACGTTGGTTACCAAAAGACTTTGGGAGTATTTGTCTCCTATTAATACTATACACCCTACAGGTATACTCTACTCCTGCTGCTGTTGCTGCTGCTGCTGCTGCTGCTGCTGCTGTTGGTGTTGCTGTTGGTGTTGTTGCTGTTGGTGTTGCTGTTGCTGTTGGTGGTGTATATAACATAATACCCTTCCTTCTTCGCCTCCTTCTCTTCCTCTTGTTGCTGTTACTGCTGTTGCTGTTACTGCTGTTGCTGTTGCTGTTGCTGTTGCTGCTGTTACTGTTGCTGTTGCTGTTGCTGCTGTTACTGTTGCTGCTGTTGCTGCTGTTGCTGTTGCTGTTACTGTTTGTTATAAAATAGCCTTGGTGTATCTGTTCCTTCTCCCTCTCATCCTCCCTCTCCTCCCTCCTCTCCTGTTGCTGCTGCTGTTTTTGTTGCTGTTGCTGTTGCTGTTGCTGTTGCTGTTGCTGTTGTTCCTCCTCCTGTTGTTGTTGCTGCTGCTGCTCCTCCTCCTGTTGCTGCTGCAGTATAAATCTTGTCTGTGTTCCTATAGTAGATACCTAGACATAATATGTCATCATTATAGTTGTATAATACCTCTTCTTCTGCTGCTGCTGCTGCTCCTGCTCCTGCTGCTGCTGCTGCTGCTGTTGCTGTTGCTGTTGCTGTTGCTGTTGCTGTTGCTGTTGCTGCTGCAGTATAAATATCCTTTGTGCTCCAATAGTAGATGGATATTATATATACATAATAGATCATGATTATATATTAGTATAATACCTCTTTTTTTCTTGCTCTTCCTCCTATATATGTTGCTGCTCCTCCTATTGCTGTTGCTGCTCCTCCTGTTCCTCCTGTTGCTGTTGCTGCTGTTGCTGTTGCTGCTGCAGTATAAAGCTCTTATGGGCCCCAATAGTAGATGGATGTTATATAGATATAATAGATCATGAATATATATGAGTATAATAGCTCGTTTTTTCTTGTTTTTCCTCCTATATCTGTTGCTGTTGCTCCTCCTCCTATTGCTGCTCCTCCTCCTATTGCTGCTGCTGTTGCTGCTGCTGTTGCTGCTGTTGCTGCTGCAGTATAAAGCTATTATGGGCCCCAATAGTAGATGGATGTTATTTGGATATAATAGGTCGTCGTCGTAGTTGGTTGATTCCCCTCCAATATATTTGTGGATTATTTATGATTATTATCTCTAATAATAATTCCTTATTACATACATGGATTGGTGGTATATATAATACATACTATTGTTCTTGCTGCTTATTGCTGCTGCTGCTGCACTTGCTGCTATTGTTCCTGCTATTGCTGCTGTTGTTCTTCCTGCTTTTTTTGTGCTCCTTTTGCTGCTTTTGCTGTTGCTGCATCTCTAATAATAATTCCTTATTACATACATGGATTGGTGGTATATATAATACATACTATTGTGTTCTTGCTGCTTATTGCTGCTGCTGCTGCACTTGCTGCTATTGTTCCTCCTATTGTTCCTCCTGTTGTTCTTCCTGCTTTTGTTGTGCTCCTTTTGCTGCTACTTTTGCTGTTGCTGTGCTGCTCCTTTTGCTGCTACTGTTGCTGTTGCTGCGCTGCTCCTTTTGCTGCTACTGTTGCTGTTGCTGCGCTGCTCCTTTTGCTGCTACTGTTGCTGCTACTGTTGCTGTTGCTGTTGCAGTATGTGTGTATATTATACTGTTGCTGTTGCTGTTGCTGCTGCTGTTGCTGCTGTTGCTGCTGTTATTATTGTTATAGAGGGTGATGATGGTAAGGGTGAGCCACAAGTTGTATTATTAAGTCTTTTCTTTGGGTTCTTATACTTCCTTATGGCTACACAGGTATATAATTATAATAATAATCTTCTTCTTCCTCTTCCTCTTCTTCCTCTTCTTCTTCCTCTTCCTCTTCCTCTTCCTCTCCCTCTTCCTCTTCCTCTTCCTCTTCCTCTTCCTCTTCCTCTTCCTCTTCCTCTTCTCTTCCCCCTGCTGCTGCTGCTGCTGCTGCTGCTGCTGCTGTTGCTGCTGTTGCTAGAGTGCAGGAGACACTTGTTTATCATTTGTTGTTGTTGCTGCTGCTGTTGCTGCTGTTGCTGCTGTTGTTGTTGCTGCTGCTGTTGCTGCTGTTGCTGCTGTTGTTGCTGTTGCTGTTGTTGTTGTTGCAGGATATTGCTGTTGATGGTTGGGCATTAACTCTTCTTAGCCCAGAGAACAAAGGGTAAACAATACAATCTCCTGCTGCTGTTGCTGTTGCTGCTGCTGCTGCTGCTGCTGCTGTTGCTGCTGCTGCTGTTGCTGTTGATGTATTTTCTATTGTATTTATATATTCTATGTCTGCTGTTGCTGTTCTTTTACTGTTGCTATCATTGCTGCTGCTGCTGCTGCTGCTGTTGCTGTTGCTGTTGCTGTTGCAGCACTATTTGTTTATCTTTTGTTGCTGCATTTACATCTGCATCTCCATCTGCTGCTGCTACTACTACTGCTGCTGCTGCTGCTGTTGCTGTTGCTGCTGTTGCTGCTGCTAATGTTTGTGTGTGTATATGTATGTATAGGTTAGCATCTACATGTAATACAGTAGGACAAACCCTTGGTTATTGTTTATCTTATGCTGCTTTCTTATCCCTTAATGATCAACATTTCTCTCATCGTTTCTTAGGGACACCACAAGGACAATCTGCTGTTGATCTACCTTCCTTTATTAGGTAATTATATTCTTTATTATTATTCTTCCTCTTCTTCCTCCTCTTCCTCTTCCTCCTCTTCCTCTTCCTCCTCTTCCTCTTCCTCTTCTTCCTCCTCTTCCTCATCCTCTTCCTCCTCTTCCTCATCCTCTTCCTCCTCCTCCTGTTGCTGCTGTTGTTGCTGCTGTTTTTTGTTGGTGTTGTGGTTGTTGTTGTTGTTGTTGTTGTTGTTGTTGTTGTTGTTGTTGTTGTTGTTGTTGTTGTTGTTGTTGTTGTGTTGCTGCTAACGCTAACCCTAACTCTTCCAGCAACAGCAACAGCAACAGCAGCAGCAACAGCAGCAGCAGCAGCAGCAGCAGGAGGAGGAGGAGGAGGAGGAGAGTATTGTGTTGTTGTTGTTGTGTGTTAGGTTTTGGGGTTGGGTGTTTGTTATAACAACAACAGTAATATTACTTTTCTTTAAGGAAGAAAATCCAACAGATAAACAGCAGCAGCAGCAGCAGCAGCAGCAGCAGCAACTGCAACAAATACATACACTGCAGCAGCAGCAGCAGCAGCAACAGCAGCAAAGGTTTACACCATCTAGACATGTAGAGGCACAAACTTATGCAGGACCAATCAGCGGAGGAGAAGAGATACATTTCTTCTCTGATAATGTCTTACCACCCAAGTAAACCCTAAACCCTAAACCCTAAACCCTAACTACAATATGCTAACAGCAGCAGGAACAACAACAACAACAACAGTACCACAAGTATCTACACAACATACATAAATATTCAATCAGCAGTATATGTCTCTACATGAATTAGGGTTTAGGGTTTACGGTTTAGGGTTTAGGGTTTAGGGTTTAGGGTTTAGGGTTTGTATATATATACAGTGCTGAGGGTTTAGTTAATGAAGAAGAAGGATGTTGTGAACCAAAGGGAGCACTAGACTCTTATCGTCTCCTATGGAAGGTAAACTGTCTCCTTTTTTTTTTCTCCTTTTTTTTGTCTCCTTTTTTCTTTGTCTCCTTTTTTTTTCTCCTTTTTATTTGTCTCCTTTTTATTTGTCTCCTTTTTTTGTCTCCTTTCTTTTTCTTTCCTCTTATTAATTTAAATATAATAAATAAATAAATACTAATTAATTAATTAATTAATTAATTAATTTAATTAATTAATTAATTAATTAATTAATTAATTAATTGTGTTTATTTATGTATATGTATCCAGTTATTATTTTTAGTACCAGTGCAGCAGCTGCTGCTGCTGCTGCTAACAGCAAGAATAGGGTTTGCTGCAGCAGACGCAGCAACACAATTAAAAATAATAGAGAGAGGTGTATCCAAGGAGCAACTTGCTTTTTTTGCTCCTCTTCTTATGCCATTTGGCATTATTTGTCCTTTCTTAGTAAACCCTAAACCCTAAACCCTAAACCCTACCTAAACCCTAAACCCTAAACCCTAAACCCTACCTAAACCCTAAACCCTTGCTAAACCCTAAATTCTAAATTTACTCTAAACCCTAACTCTAAATAATAAGCCGCCTTTCTTCCTCCTATTCTTATACCTTTTGGCATTATTTGTCCCTTCGTAGTAAACCCTAAACCCTAAACCCTACCTAAACCCTAAACCCTAACCCTAGTAGGGGATTATTTACACTCATAACACCTACATAGATATATACAATATACACTTACTGCTGCTGCTGCTGCTGCTGCTGCTGGTGCTGCTGCTGCTGCAGGTGCAGTAGCCCTTACGCCTATATTATACGGAGGAGACAATTCCTTAATATTTTATATTTGTCTCTTTTTTATTACATCTATTTATAATGTTTGTTCTGATCTTATGTTTGTATCCATGGTAAGAATCTTATTTATTTATTTATTTATTTATTTATTTTATTTATTTATTTAATTTATTTATTTATTTATTTATTTATTTAGCTAGCTAGCTAGCTAGCTAAATAGATAGCTTTGCTCGTTAGCTACAGATATATCTAGATAAGTGTGCAGCTAGCTAGCTATATGTATATATTTATTATATTATATTATATGCTGCTGCTGCTGCTTCTGCTGCTACTGCTGCTGCTGCTGCTCTGCTGCTGCTGCTGCAGATGGCATTCTTTGCTAGGGTTTCTGATCCTCGTATTGGTGGATCTTATATGACCTTCTTAAACACTATTGCTAATATTGGATCACAGGTAATTAGGGTTTAGGGTTTAGGGTTTACGAGGGTTTAGGGTTTAGGGTTTAGGGTTTTAGGGATACAGACTTGGCGGTGGCACCAGCAGGTAGAGGGGAGCTTGAAGGAAGCGCATTCTTTTGTGGGTTTAGGGTTTAGGAGGGTTTAGGAGGGTTTAGGGTTTAGAAGGGTTTAGGGTTTAGGAGGGTTTAGGGTTTAGGGTTTAGGGTTTGTGCTGTTGTTCAGTGGCCTCGTGCTGTGAGTTTGTGGTTGATGGATCCTCTCACCATCAGAGACTGCACCGGTGTTGACAGTAAGTTGCTGCTGCTGCTGCTGCTGCTGCTGCTGTTGCTGCTGCTGTTGCTGCCGCTGCTGCTGCTGCTGTTGCTACTGTTGGTGCTGATGTTGCTGTTGTTGCTGCTTTGTTGCTGTCGATGAGGCTGCTGCAGTTGTTGCTGCTGCATTTACTGTTGCTGCACCTGCTGCTGCTACTGCACCTGCTGCTGCTACACTTGCTGCTGCTGCTGCTGCTGCTGCTGCTGCTGCTTTGTGCTGCAGCATCAGTTGCTGGTGCGAAGTGCCCAGTTGTATTGGATGGATATTTTGTTCAAATTGGCGGATGCTTCATCCTCGGTAGGGTTTAGGGTTTAGGAGGGTTTAGGGTTTAGGAGGGTTTAGGGTTTAGGAGGGTTTAGGAGGGTTTAGGGTTTAGGGTCAGAGATTAGATAATTTGTGCATCTAGCATCTGCAGAAACAGCAGCAAGTGCAGCAGCAGCATTGGCAGCAGCAGCAGCAGCAGCAAGTGTAGTGTTGTGGTGTATATGCAGGTTTATGTTGGTTATTCTTTTGTACAAGACGAGTGCAGCAACTGCAGCAAATGCCTCTTAGCAGCTGGCGTGTTGATCTTGCTGCTCCTGCTGCTCGTGCTGCTGCTGCTGCTGCTGCAGCAACAGAACTAGAGTTCAAGTTTGCTGCTACAGTAGCAACAGCAGCAGATAACAGTACAACTAACAATAGCGATACCTGCAGCAATATTGGCAACGGCTGGAGCAGCAGCAGCAACAGCAGCAGCAACAGCAGCAGCAGCAGCAGCAGCAGCGCAGCAACAGCAGCAGAAGCAAAAAAGGATGACTGACTCCTGGGGGTGTCGGGGGGTCATAAACTCCCGGCACCACCGCACTCAACTGTCATTATATATAACTAGCTAGCTAGCTAGCTAGCTAGCTAGCTAGCTAGCTAATTAGCTAAATAGTTCGATAGACATATAGATAGCTAGCTGGATAAATATATCCAGCTAGCCATGTAGCTAGCTAGCTAGATAAATCAATCGCTAGCTAGGCGGGGTAGTTAGCTAGCTAGCTAGCTAGCTGGCTAGCTAGCTAGCTAGCTAGCTAGATGGGCTTTACAGTGGGGAAAGGCCCACGGTAAGCAGCAGCAAATGATGCAACGCAGTTTGCTGCTGCTGCTCTTGCTGCTGCATGCATGCATGCATGCATGCATGCATTTTGGGGCTGCATGCGTTATATATGCAGCAGACTTTTTGTTTTTTACTTTGTTACTAAAAACGCCAATAGAGGTGCTGCTTACACAACTGAAGCAGCAGCAGCAGCAGCAGCAGCAGCTGCTGCTGCTGCTGCTGCAGCCGTTGCTGCTGCTGCAGCCGTTGCTGCTGCTGCAGCCGTTGCTGCTGCTGCAGCACTAATATAGTACTAAAAATAGATAAAAAAATAATAATAATAAATAATAACAATAAACAATTAAATATTTTTGTTTATAGATAATAAATAAATAAACATTTTTTCCCCCTCTATACAACAATAAGTATAAATAAATATATTTTATATTTATTTACTTAATATAATTAATTAATTATATTAATTAATTAATTTAATTAATTAATTTAATTAATTAATTAATAAACTGTACAAACATTTAAAATATTTTTTTTTTCCCGCCGGGGGTTTGCATGCAAAAAGAAAAATATATGCAAACCCTAAACCCTAAACCCTAAACCCCAAGCTATCGGTTGCTGCGGAAATAAACCCTAAATTATATTATCCGTTAGGGTGTATGGATGGTACTTTTGCTGCTGCAGTTGCTGCAGCAGCTAAAGTATATAGCGGTTGTTGTTGTTGATGCTGTTGCTGCTGTTGCTGCTGTTGCTGCACTTGCTGCTGCTGCTGCTGCTGCTGCTGCTGCTGCTGCTGCTACTCGCTGCTGCTATCATCTGTTCTGTCTCCTTCTTCGTCCATATCAATAGATGCATTCAATTCTAGTCCTTCTCCTCCCCACTGATCTGTTTGTGCTGCTGCTGCTGCTGCTGCTGTTGTTGTTGCTGCAGGAGCAGCAGAGGGAACAGGAACAGCAAGAGAAGCGGGAGAAGGAGCGGGGGGAGCTGCTGCAACAGGAGCAGCAGCAGCAGCAGCAGCAGGGGCTGCAGCAGCAGGAGCAGCAGCAGCAAGGGAACCACGAATAACAAGAGTATCCCATGATCCATCATCTATTATCTTACAATGACCAGGACAAAGACATGCAGCAGGAGCAGCAGCAGGCAGCAACTGCAGCAATCTTGCTGCTGCTGCTTCTGTTGATTCCCCTGTTGAACCATCAGCAGCAGCAGCAGCAGTAGCAGCAGCAGCAGCAGCATCTGCTGCAGCAGCATCGCCACCACCAGCAGTAGACTTCCGCTTAGACTTGTCTCCACCTATAATAGCAGACACAGCAGCAGCAGCAGCAGCAACAGCAGCAGCAGCAGGAGATAAGCGGTGCAAACACTTCTGCTGCTGCTGTTGTTGTTGCTGTTGCTGCTGCAACACTACACGAACGGGCACTCTACTAAACCCTAAACCCTAAACCCTAAACCCTCATAACTACCTGATGCAGATTCTGTCTTCAGTTTCACTCCTCGAGCTGCAACCACACAAAAACCCTAAACCCTAAACCCTAAACCCTAAACCCTAGGTCCTAAGGTGTCTCTGGTGGGCAGTCAGTTAAGAGGGAGACTTTAATAGTGAAGCCACAGTAAACCCTAAACCCTAAACCCTAAACCCTAAACCCTAAACCCTCACCTGTACTGCTGACAAATTGGACTTTAAATCTCTTCATGACGAAGAGAACAACCACCACCAGAATACACAGCGCACCTGCGAGGGTTTAGCAGCAGCAGCAGCCAGCAGCAGCAGCAAGGGTTTAGCAGCAGCAGCAAGGGTTTAGCAGGAGCAGCAACGGTTTAGCAACAGCGAGGGTTTAGCAGCAGGGAGGGTTTATGGTGGGGTATATATATGTGGTTCTGTGCCCCCCCACTAGGACCTCTAGGGTTTATTTAGGGTTTATTTAGGGTTTAAGAATTAGGGTTTAGGGTTTAGGGTTTAGTATAAATACCTGCAGCAAGAGTAACAACAGCAAGAGGGAGGTTTGCTCCCCCCATAGGAGTTAACCCCGCTATAACAAATGCCTTAGATGCTCCCCATGCCTCAGCAGGCCATTCTGCACAAACCCTAAACCCTAAACCCTAAACCCTAAACCCTCCAAGCCCCATATAAACCCTAAACTCCAACAAAACCCCAAACCCGAAGACTGCAGCAGTTGATATAAGAGTACAATCTATTATTAGGGTTTAGGGTTTAGGGTTTGCTATTTCTTGTGCATACCGCCTAATACTGCACCCCTGTAAGTCGCGTTTCTGCCCAAATAAGTGTTTAGGGTTTAGGGTTTAGGGTTTACTATTTCTGGTGAGTACAGCATAATATTGTATTGCTGGTAATAAAGGTTGAAATTAGTGTTTAGGGTTTAGGGTTTACAATATTTTATGCATAGAACCTAATATTGAACCCCTGTGAGTAGCGTTTCCTCCTAAATGCGTGTTTAGGGTTTAGGGTTTAGGGTTTTAGGGTTTAGGGTTTACTATTTTTGGTAAGTACAGCATAATATTGTACTCGTGGTAATAAAGGTAGAAATAAGTGTTAGGGTTTAGGGTTTACGGTTTGTTATGACTAGAGGTGAATATTGAATCCCTGAGAGTCGGGTTTGCGTGTAAGAAAGTGTTTTAGGGTTTAGGGTTTAGGGTTTAGGGTTTACTATTTTTGGTAAGTACAGCATAATATTGTACTCCTGGTAATAAGGGTTCCCATAAGACAGCATAAAGTTTCTGAAAGTCTGGGGTTAATGGAGGATGGAGCCAAACCCTAAATTTAGGGTCTGAGGGGAGGATCCAGGGTTGTAAACCCTCATCCTCCCATGTTGAATTCTTTACCTGCATATAATATACATCATAAACCCTAAACCCTAAACCCTAAACCCTAAATTATATATAAACCATAGATTATATATATAAGGAGTATATAAACCAACTAATACGCATTCATTAACCCCAGTATAAACCCTCATAAACCCTTGTAAATCCTTTTATAAGTGTTTGTAAACCCTAAACCCTAAACCCTAAACCCTAAACCCTAAACCCTAACCATGAATTGTAAGAAGTCCCATTTATAGGGTGTAGAATTGAAATCAAGAGGGAGGGAGACAATTTGTCCTTGTTGCTGCTGCTGCTTGAAGGAGACCTCGTCATTAAATAAGGAGACAGCTTGGGCACCACAGGGGAACGCCTCGGGAGCGGTGGGATCGATGGGATCGCCCGATCCCACCTCCCGTAATAAAGGGGGAAGGGTTTGTACACCATCTATTAAACGAAGGGATAACGCCTCTTGTTGTGTCTTTATTACTGTATACATAAATAAATAAATAAATAAATAAATAAATATAAATATTATTTATTTATTTATTTATTATATGTATAAATAAATTAAAAAAAATAAAAAAAAAAAGGGTTTAGGGTTTTACGGGTGTGAAATTTTAGGGTTTAGCGTTTAGGGTTTAGGGTTTGGTGTATAATTAGGGTTTAGGGTTTAGTGTTTAGGGTTTATTACCATCACATTTACATAATAAATTAAGTTGTGGAGGTCCACCCTTAAGAAAGGGTTTATAAAGCCTATCTATGGTTGTAAAATGTAAATTTGAGGGTTTAGGGTTTAGGGTTTGGTGTAAAATTAGGGTTTAGGGTTTAGGGTTTAGGGTTTAGGGTTTATTACCTTCACATTTATAAGATGAATTAAGTTGTGGAGGTCCATCCTTAAGAAAGGGTCTATAATTAGCATAGAACCCTCTGAGCCTATAATAGATGAATAGAGGAGGGTTTAGCTGCCTATACACCTGAAAAGGGAGTGTATATCCATCCTTGTTGCTGCTGCTGTATGTTAATACTATTTCTTGTGCCTGTAAGGAAAACAGCAGCAGCATAAACCCTAGCAGCAGCAGCAAAACCCCCCATGTTATACATATTGCTGCTGTTGCATGCAGTCTATACACCGCAAAAGGGAGAAGACTACGATCCATCTCTTGCTGCAGTACTGCAGCAACAAAACGATGAAATTCTTCTCTATGCTGCTGTTTTACTCCTCCTGTTGGTCCTCCTCCTGCTGCTGCTGCTGCTGCTGCTGCTGCTGCTGATCCTGCTGCTGCTGGGGAAGAGGATACAGCTACGGCTGTGTGCGATACATTTCCTTGACGGCTGCTCTGACGTCTTTCTATGCCGTGCTGCTGCACCTGCTGCAGCAGCAGCTGCTGCTGTCGTTGCTGCTGCTGCTGCTGATGCTGCTGATGCTGCTGTTGCTGCTGCTGTTTATACACCTCCGTCTCATCTATATCTGGATATATTATACTTCCTGCTGCTGTTGCTGCTGCTGCTGCTGCTGCTGCTGCATTCGTGTCACCTGATAAGACAGACGCTCCTTCTAGGCAGCGAGAGGATACACCCCAGCAGCAGCTGCACCTGCTGCTGCTGCTGCTGCTGTTTCTGCTGCTGTTGCACCTGTTGCATGCGCTGCGTCTTTGTCTACCAGCATCCGCCAATACAGGACTTAACGGGACAGAAGCTGCTGCTGCTGCTGCTGCTGCTTGTGCTGCTGCTGCTGCTGCTGGCTGGGGTATGCCAGGGGATAGGAAGAGAGGACCGCTTTGTGTCTGCTGCGGCAAATCACCCGCAACGGATGCTGCTGCTGCTGCTGCTGCTGCTGTTATGGCGCTGATGCTGCTGCCAATCCTGCTGCTGCTGCTGCTGCTGCCAATGTTGTCGCTGCTGCTGCTGCTGCTGCTGCTGTCTGTACTACTCAGGATCTCCTCAAAAGTCCGCCTCAGCTGCGCTCGGCGCACATGCAGGGGAGACCACCATGTGCTGCTGCTGCTGCTGCTGCTGCTGCTGCAGCTACTGCTACTGCTTACGCTGCTGCTGCTGTTACGGGTCCGGCGGCTTTTCCTGCTCTTGGACGCTGCAGATGGTGGTGCTGCAGCAGCAGCAGCAGCAGCAGCTTCCTGTGCTGCTGCACATGTCATGGTTAAGATTAGGCGCTGCGCTGCTGCTGCTGTATGAGTGTCATTGCTGCTGCTGGAGCAGCAGCAGCAGCAGCAACTGCTAGTGCTGCTGCTGCTGTTTCTGTTGCTGGCACTGCGGTTGCCACTGCAAAGAAGGCCTCAACAGCTGCTGCTGCTGCTGTTGCTGCTGCTGCTGCTGTTGCTGCTGCTGCTGCTGCTGCTGCAAATGAGCGCGCCCTGCAGCAGCTGTGCTGCAGGGATGGCAGCAAGACAACAAATACAATTTAAAAAGGTTTTATTTATTTATTTGCTGAGCATGCAAACCCTAAACCCTAAACCCTAAACACTAAACCCTAAACCCTGATGAACAAACAGGACAACGGCAGTCGCTCGCGATCGTGGCGCGTAAAGGGGAGCTACCAGTCCTAAACCCTAAACCCTAAACCCTAAACCCTAAACCCTTAAAACAAATTTAAACATAAAAAGCATTAAGACACCCCCTTTTATGCCTGCATGCAACCCGTCGTCGACAGCAGCCACTGGGGGCCTCCCCGTTCGGTGGGCCTCCTGTAAACCCTAAACCCTAATAAACCCTAAACCCTAAACCCTAATCCCTAAACCCTAAACCCTAAACCCTAAAAGTTAAGCTTCCTTTTTTATTTAGCACTCCACATAAGAAGTAATTTAATTCTCTAAATATATATCCTTTTTGCCTAAGGATATGCCACACTACGGCAACCCGAGGGTTTAGGAATTAGGGTTTAGGGTTTAGGGTTTAGGGTTTAGAGTTTCTCTGAAGCCACAGGCTGCTGCAGTCAACTGGCAGCGAGAGCCTCTGGCTAGCCAAGGACGTGCCTGCTGCACCCTCCTCTATATCTATATAGATAGCTAGCTAGCTAGCTAGCTAGCTAGACAAATAGGTACTAACTAACTAATTAGCTAGCTAGACTCGCACGTGTATGCACACCACATGCTGAAATACTGCTGCTGCTGCTGCTGCTGCTGCTGCTGTTGCTGTTGCTGTTTCGTTGCAGCTGTTGCTGTTACAGTGTACACTTGCTGCTGCTGCAGTGTACATTTGCTGCTGCTACAGTGTACATTTGCTGCTGCTGCAGTGTATATCTGCTGCTCTTTGTGTTAGGCAGCAGAAGGTAAAAAGGAGAGCAGCGCAGCAGCAGCAGCAGCAAAGAACAAACAGCAGCAAGACCAATTAGTGTTGCTGCTGCAACAGTTGCAGCGGATGTGCTTTTTGCTTCTGCTGTTGGTGGTGGTGGTGGTGCTGCTGCTGCTGTTGCTGCTCTACAGAGATGGGGCTGCAGCAACTTGTTTGCTGCATGCATCTAAGTTACTCCCTGTACATTAAAAATATTTAGGGTTTAGGGTTTAGGGTTTAGTAATACACTGCGAGGCAGACCCTGAGGGTTTAGGGTTTGCTGCCGCTAGAGCTGTACAGACACAGCAGCTCTGCTGCGGGTATACTGCAGCACGCAGCTGGTGCTGCTGCTGCTGCTGGTACAGCAGCAGCAGCACCATATAAGCCCCAAAAATGCATGCATGCGTGCATGCATTTGCCCAGAGGCTTTGCTGGGTGGTTAGAGTGAAACAAGGAAAGAAGCAACTGCGCAGCAGCAGCAGCAGCAGCAGCAGCGAACTGCTGCTACTGCTCTCGCTGCTGCTGCTGCTGCTGCTGCTGCTGCGGATAAGCCAAGAGAAAATATTATAGCGGTAAGCCATCAAGATCCTCGTCTCTGAGGAAAGCAGCCACCAGGTCGTCAATCTGCAGCAGCAGCAGCAGCAGCAGCAGCAGCAGCAGCAAATACACAGGAAGGAATGAGCAGCAGACGGCAGCAGCAAAACGCAGGAGCAGCAAAACGAAGGATAATCAGCAGCAGCAGCAGGCAGAAGCCGTCGTAAATAATCAGCAGCAGCAACAGCAGCAGCACCAACAGGAGCAGCAGCAGCAGCAGCAGCAGCAGCAGAAGGGAACATACAGGTGCAATGATTGCAACTTCTGTGTCTCCTCCTGGTTCGTCAACGCTAGGGTTTACAGCAGCAGCAGCACCTCCAGGTGTATAGGCAGCTCCTTTCCTTTTACCACCACCAGCAGCAGTAGCAGATGCATGCAATGGCTGATCAGGAGGAGGGAGGTGCAGATACACCTCAACTATTCGCATACTAGCAAGCTGCATATACACCACAAACAATCAAGGGTTTAGGGTTTAGGGTTTCGAGGGTTTAGGGTTTCTAGGATTATTAGGGTTTAGGGTTTCTCGGGTAATACAGCAGTTGAGAACTTGGGAATTTGAGGGTTTAGGGTTTACGGAA
>NW_013563422.1:20000-25000 GCF_000499605.1 Eimeria maxima | reverse complement strand
TTAGGGTTTAGGGTTTATTTGTTATTATTATCATTAGGATAAAAGACAAGAAGAACAAGAGCAACTCCTGGCTCCCCTTTACACACATATTAGGGTTTAGGGTTTAGGGTTTAGATAATTAATTCATCGTAATATATACACGAACAAGAGCATCTCCTGCACCCCTGAACACACATTAGGGTTTAGGGTTTAGGGTTTTGAGCTTTTTAGGGTTTAGATGAGCACTCGTCGCTGGTCATCACAGAATACAACAACAAGAGCGTTTCCTTCCCTTCCTACGATTAGGGTTTAGGGTTTAAGGTTTATAGGGTTAATAGTTATTATAGAATACAAATACAAGAGCTGCTCCTTCGTCTCCGCCATACATTAGGGTTTAGGGTTTAGGGTTTCCATTAGGGTTTAGTATTTCATCATAAAATAGAAGAATAAACCCCTCGTCGTTCTCTGACCCCACCATATTAGGGTTTATAAAATTAGGGTTTAGGGTTTACATTAGTGTTTATATAATAAATAATTAATATCCTTAATAATTCATAATAAAACCCTAATAAAAGAATATCTCTTTCTCCCCCTATATAAGATATAAACCCTAATCCTTTATTTCCTTCCCTGCCTTTGGTACCCCATTAGTGTTTAGGGTTTAGGGTTTATGAGTATATAACGAATAATTATAATTCATAATAAAAAAAAACAACAAAAGGAACACCATTTCTTTCCCCCCCTTAATACATAATATACATACCCTTCTCTCTAACCGAATTAGGGTTTAGGGTTTAGGGTTTAGGGTTTAGATAATTAATCTTTGTAATTCATCATAGAATACAAGAACTAATGCAGCTCCTGCTCCTCTTAATACATTAGCCCATGCCCCCTTAAAGAAACCATGCATGCCCTCTTGTTTGTATATTTTACGCCAACAATCAATAGTATTTATATATTGAATATCTTTTTGTGTCTTTCTTCCTGCCATCATCATCATTCTTCTCCTTACTGTATCAAAGGGATAAGAGATTACTCCTGCTGCTGCTGTTACTGATTGGGCAATTAACCATTTAAATAATATATTATTATTATTTAATTTATATTTATTATTATTATTATTATTATTATTATTTATTTCTTTATTATTTATAAATAATATTTCCTTTAATGTATCATATAGACCAAAATATACACCTCTATATACAATTATACCCTGTACAGACACCGTAAATCCTTGATAAAGGGAGAAGAATCCTGTTTTATTATTTATTTTATATAAACAATCAATTAATCCATTAAATTCTCTTTCTTTTCCTTTACCTAAATCAGATGCTAGTCTAGTCCTAACAAAATCTAATGGATATACAATAGATAAGGAGGAGGCCCCTGCTAGGGCCCCTGTACCTATATTAGATAAAAAAAAGGGTATAAATTGTTTATTTTTATCATAAGAAGGAAATAATGATTTATATGTATCCTTAAATGTAAAATTAAATGCTTGTGTAGGGAAATATCTAATTACATTAGCTAGATTACCCCTCCATAAAGAAATTATTCCTTGTTCCTTACTTACCCTAATAAAACAATCTATTATTCCCTTATATCTTGGTATTCTTCCTTCTTTTATATCTATTATTGTATCTTGTGTCTGTATTAACATTTTTACTCTCTCTATTGGTGCTACTATTGTCTTAGATACACCTGCAGATACACCACCTAATATAAAACTTTTACCTACTTCTCTTATATTCATCTTCTTATTTGTACTCATTTCTTTATTTTCTTTCTTATTTATATTTTTCTCTCCTTTTACACCCTCCATCTTTATATATTTATTTCTTCTTTATCTTTTTTATTCATATATATATATATATATGTATATATACATATATGTATGTAGAGCTATATTTAGCTGTATATATACACCCGAATAATACTTGAATATTTATATACTCTTTTTCTTCTTTTTCTTCTTCTTTCTTCTCTTCTTTGCACCCAATAAATAAATATACTTTTTTATCAACAACAAAAAGAAATATCCTCTGAAGGAACAGACTCCTCTTCCTTCTCCTCCTGTTGTTGCTGCTGCTGTTGTTGTTGTTGTCTGCTGCGGCTGCTGCTGCTGCTGCTGTCTGCTGCTGCTGGATGGATTGATGCATGGATGGAGATGGAGGGGTATGGAGAGGGAGAGGGGAGGTATATTTATTTATTTATTTATTTATTTATTTATTTATTTATATTTATTTATTTATATATTTTATTTAATTAAATAATTAATTAATTAAATTATACATATATTATATTAATAATAAGGAAGTATGTATGCATGTATATGTATGTATAACTACTCCTCCTCCTATTCATATGTATATATGTATATGTATATGTATATGTATACGTTATGTGTATACACGTGTCTTTGTCTTATATAAGACACAATATTTATATTTTATTTATTTATTTATTTTTATTTATTATTTATTTTATACTAAAAGCAGCAAAAGCAGCACCAACTGCAGCAGCAGCAACAACTACAGCAGCAGCAGCAGCAGCACTACTCTCCACACACCAACTTACTGCCCACTGACTGCTGCTCCAGCAACCGAGCATTATTTTGCTGCTGCTGCTGCTGCTGCTGCTCTTGTTGCTGCTGCTGTAGCTGCTGCTGCTTCTTCACATTGTATATATTTTTTGTTATTTTTGCGTATATTTTTATATTTTTGCGTATAAATAAATATTATTTATTTATTTATTTATTTATTTATTCTTTTATTTCTTCCTTTCTTCCTCTTTTTTCTGTGTGTGTCTGTGTTTCTGTCTTTACTGCTGCTGCTGCTGCAACAACAGCTGCTGCTGCTGCTGCTGCTGGTGTAGTGTAGCTCCTGCTGCTGTATTGTTAAGAATGCGACTTGGGTTGCTGCCAGCTGCTGCTGCTGCTGCAGCAGCAGCAGCAGTTAATTCTTCATGTAGTATAATAAGAAGCAGCAATAAAGTAACAACATCATCAATAAGAATATTTTTTTCTTCTTTTTCTTCTTTTCCTTCTTCTTTCTTAACACACAATAAGAATAAATATATTAATATAACAGCAGCAACAGCAACAACAAAACCATCTTCTGCTGCTGCTTCTGCTGCTGCTGCTGCTGCTGCTCCTCGTATATTATTACGGCAGCAACTGTATCCTATAGCAACAATGTGGATATTTAATGCATGGCGTAGTACCTCTATAAAGGGATTATCTACTGATTCTTCTTCTTCTTCTTCCTCCTCCTCTTCTGATTTATCCTCTATGGATTTTTATTCATTAAAGGCAAAAACAGCAAAAGGAGAAGAAATATGCATGCAGGCATATAAAGGAAAAGTATTATTAATTAGTAATACTGCTACTAAATGCGGATTTACTAAACAACATCTTAAAGAATTTCATGAATTAAAAGAAAAATATGGAGATCAAGGGTTCGAGGTAATAAATAAATAAATAAAATAAATAAATAAATATAAATAAGTATATATTTATAAATAAATAAATAAAGTATTATGGTTACTTGCTTATTTTATCTTTATTTATGCTTATTTAATTCGTGTGTGCTAATAGAGGTGCTTATTATACACTAATTATTAATGTGTATACACTATAGGGAGAGAAAAGAGGAAAAAGTAGAAAGAAACATGAATTAAGATAAAAGGAGTTATAGGTATATAGAAACGCAGCAAGAAATAGGAAAATAATAGAAATAAAATAAAAAGAAAGGAAATAGTTACACAGTAAATAATAAGGAAGAACAAAGCAGTAAAATAAAAGAAATGATGTAAATAGAGAAAAAATAATTCAATAAAAGTTGAATGAGGTGCCTATACACCCGAGAAAAATGAAGAAAAGTTGAATGAATAAAAATTCATGAATAAAATGTTTTAATCATCTAATTTCTTGATATTCATGAATTAAATTCAATAAATTAAATAAAATATATTTAATTCTTTTTTTTTTCCTCTTTTTTTTTGTGCAGATATTAGCTTTCCCTACCTTACAATTTAAGCAACAAGAAGAAAAGGATCCAGAGAAAATGTGTTCTCTTTATAGTAATCAATTTAATGCAAATTATCCAATCTTTGCAATAACTGATGTTAATGGACCTAATACTCATCCTGTATTCCTATACTGTAAATATAATACAGACGAGGTGCGGCGAGGGTTTAGGGTTTAGGGTTTAGGGTTTAGGGTTTAGGATACACGTATGTCACTGAAGGACTCGGAGAAGTGTTTAGGGTTTAGGGTTTAGGATTTGTAGTTTTTTATGGATAGGAAGGGTTTCGTTGGGAGTGTTGTTCATATATTAGATTAGTGCAGTCTTAGGGTTTAGGGTTTCGGGTTTAGGGTTTAGGGTTTTGTGGTGTATATATGCTTATATGATGTATCTGTATCCATTTTTCCCCCTATAAATTGCCCATGAATAAACACGAATAAAATAGATAAAATGCCCTAATAAGATAAATAAAATAAGCACATTCTCTTTTTTTTTTTCTTTTTTTTTTCTTAGTTATATTCAAAGGATTCGCTGCATGCAGTAGGTTGGAACTTTGGCAAATTTTTGTTGGATAGAGAAGGAAGAGTATATAATTATTATGGACCCCGTACTCCTCCTGATTCCTTAGATGAAGATATAAATAAATTAATTAAAGGAGAGGTACAAGGAAAAAAAAGAAATAAAGAAGGAGTATTAGAATAAGCAGCAGCTACTGCAGCAGCAGCAGCAGCAGCAGCAAGAACGGCTGCAGCAGACGCCGCAGAGGTATAGATAGACCCTCTTAATTGTATGCATGCAGTGCACAGGTATTTATTTGCTGCTGCATGCAAGGACAGCAGCAGCAGCAACAACAGCAACAGCAACAGCAACAGCGGACAGCAGCAGCAGCAACAGCAGCAGCAGCAACAACAACAGTTTTGTTCTTATTAAACAAGAGACGCAGCAAATGCGTTTCTTTTCTTTCCCTTATAACAACAAAACTTATATATAAAC
>NW_013563422.1:0-17500 GCF_000499605.1 Eimeria maxima | reverse complement strand
TTCCTCCTGTCTCCATTCCTGTAGACCTGTTATATCTATAGACACTAAGGGGACACCACCATCAGGCAGCAACGGCAGCACACGCTGCTGCAGTTGCTGCACACACATAACACCCCACAAACCCTAAACCCTAAACCCTAAACCCCAAACCCTAAACCCTTGGTGGCAGATCCAAAACCCCTAAACCCTAGACACGAAACCCTAAGGAGCCTTAATAACCAGCTTCTGTCTTATTATTAGAGCCATCCATAGATAAAGACTATCGCAGTGCAAACCCTAAACCCTAAACCCTAAACCCTAAACCCTAGATTCGTACATTTTTTAAGTATTCTGCTGTCTCCCCATTTTTAAATGCCTTAAGGATATCTGTCTCCTCAATCCCCAGGAGAGGTTCTCCCTTAGGTAGTGCTGCATTTATTTCTCCTTTCGTCACCCGCTGCTGCTGCTGCTGCTGCTGCTGCTGCAGTGGAGGGTTTAAGAGAACGAAGCAGCTGCAGCCAAAGCGTCTCATCATCAGCTGCAGAGGAAGAGACATGGGGTTGCTGCTGCAGCTAATCTCTACACATACAGGATACTGTCTCCTCCAGTACTCTGGTGTCTCCTCTGGTGCTGCTGCTGCTGCTGCTGCTGCAGTGCCGTTGCTGCTTCCTGCTCCACCACCTGAAGGATCCCTTGTGAAAGAAGACCTGGAAGAACTACCACCGCCAGCAGCAGGAGCAGCAGCAGCAGCAGACGGGTGCTGCAGCTGCTTCAGCGCCAGCAGCAAATCGATGCTGCTGCTTGGTGGTAGCTGATTACCTCTTAGCTTTCCCTCAGCAGCAGCAGCACGACCCTCCAGCAGCAGATAGTCTGCTGTAGAGACTGCAGCACAGAAGCAGCAGCAGCAGCATCAGGCACAGCAGCAGGATCTGGATCAACCGCAGCAGCAGGAGCAGGATCAGAGTCAGCAGCAGCAACAGCACCACCGGCAGCAGCAGCAGCAGCAGCAGGAGACTCACAAGGAAGGAGGAAAGGTATACGTAGACGGAGTTCGCCAACAGCAGTCATAAGACGATCGTCAGCAAATCTACTTATCTGTACTTTATAAGGAACTAAATTAAAAAAAAAAAGAAAAAATAAATAAAAAGAAAAAGAATAAATAAAAAGAAAAAAATAATAAATAAAAAGAAAAAAATAATAAAAGGAATAAAAGAAGGAAGAAGCGGCAGCAAAAGGATATTCAGAGCAGCGGTGGTGGATAAGATTGAGGGTTTAGGGTTTATAATGTTTCTAGGGTTTAGGGTTTAGGGTTTAGTACTTAGAGGGCGTAGGGGAGATATCCAACAAGAAGGGCGCGCATTATATTCTCCTTTCTTTAATCCATGCAGGGCTTCTTCCCTCCATGCAACAGCAGCAGCAGAAGGAACAAGAGGAATATATCTCTCTTGCTGCTGCTGCTGCTGGTTGCTGTTATTGTTGTCTTCTCCCCACCCTTGCGATGCACGAGCAGCAAAGGCACTAAAGAACGATGCAACGTCAGGGGCCCCCTTCTGCTGCTGCTGCTGTTGCTGCTGCTGCTGCCGCCTTCGAGGGTCCTCCGGGTAGAGGCACAGCCACGTAGCTTCTCCTCCTTGTGCCTAAAAGGAGACACCGCAGCAGTAGCAGCAAACATTTGTCTCCTCCGCTGCATGCAATAAGCAGCAGCAAAGAAGAAAAAGCAGCAGCAGCAGCAGCAGAGACAGCAGACACCACAAACAGCAACCCCACAGCGCACACACTCCACGTGCCGATCCCGCTGCAGCAGAAGCACCAGCAACAGAACCTGCTGCTGCTGCTGCTGCGCAGCAAACATGCAGCAGCAAGGAAGGCGACACAGGGAGACAAGCGGATATTAGACTCACTGGCGCATCGCCGTCCTCGTCGTCCCCTGCGCAGATAAAGCAAACCCTAAACCCTAAACCCTAAACCCTCATCTTTGGACAACCCCTGGAGAGACACAGAGGAGACGGAAACTTCAAGCTTAAATCTATGAACAAACCCTAAACCCTAAACCCTACACCCTCACCATCCAGCGATAGGAAATCTGCAACCAACGTCTTCGTATGCGCCTGCCCATCGCTGCCGCTCTGGCCTGCTCCACAGAGACTCAAACCCTAAACCCTAAACCCTAAAGCCTAGAAGCTAGCTTTGTGTTAATCCCCCTATTGTAAACCTTGATAGCGAGTCCTTAGCTTTCCCTCGCCAGTACGACTCCCTCCACTAAACCCTAAACCCTAAACCCTAAACACGCGAGGGCTTGCCCGACCTCTTTTCCTTTTCTTCTTGCTGAACCCTGCGTTGACAAGCGCGCCGCAGCAGCAGCAACAGCAGCAGCAACAGCATGAAATATGCAAGCAGCAGCAGCAGCAACAGCAGGGGTAGGAGCAGCAGCAGCCAGCACGAGCACCTGCAGTAGCAGAAGCAGCACCAGCAGCAGCAGCACGATCTGCATGTTTGCTTCTTCCTTACCGATAGTCTTAACTTCCTCAAATGGGGTGTACGTACACTGCAGCAGCGCCTCTATCCCTGCTTGAGGTGTAAGGAGACACAAAGGTCTGCTGCAGCCCCCGTGCTGCTGCCATGACTGCATGCGCCGCTGCTGCAGCTCCGTGTACACCTCGTGGAAACGAACCCTGTCGTCTAATACACCCTGCACTCGCTCCCTGTACAGCAGCAGCAGCAGTAGCAGCAGCAGATGCAGCAGCAGATGCAGCAGCAGATGCAGCAGTTATCTGCTGTGGGGGGGTGCAAGGGTTGCAGCAGCTGCAGCACCTGTTGCAGCAGCATGCAGATTTTACAGATTTTACATAATACATATACAGTAGCACATTAGTAGCAGCAGCAGCAGCAACAGCAACAGCAGCAACAGCAACAGCAACAGCAGCAGCAGCAGCAGCAGCGCGTACCTGCTGCCTCCTCGTGTGGAGTTGGTGAATCCATGAGCCTCCCAAACCCTCACGAACTCCTTGTCAGGTATGAGGCGATCCTCAAATCGAATGGGTCTGCACAACACAGCAAACCCTAAACCCTAAACCCTAAACCCTAAATCCTACAACCCTAAACCCTTGTGGGCGGGGTTGGAAGGGGAAACACGGGAGATTCCGGAGTACTGTGTTGTTGCACTGGACAAGTGCTCATGACGGCTTCAAGTATTCGGTGTCTCCTAGGGTTTATGGTTTAGGGTTTAGGGTTTAGGGTTTTAGGGGCTGGACAGGCACCTGAGTCCATTAGAGGTAATGAAGTCTTCAGCTACTTGTTCTTTTAACAAAGACAGTTGCCACAGATCATGAGAACTCATTGCTTTGAAGCGCCTGCATGCATGCAGCCCCAAACCCGCATATAACCATCCATGCATGCATGAATGGCTGCATGCATTTATACATACATGCAACAAATGGGGCTGGCAGAGAAGGGGCAACGCACTCAAGAGACTGCTCAATGTGCTCCGCTTGCTGCTCCGTGAAGTATTCAGCGCATTGCCGGCATTCAGCCAAGAATTCCTGCAGCAGCAGCAGCATCAGACATAGTCCAAACCCCAAACCCTAAACCCTAAACCCTCGGAAATATCTATTACGCGAGACAACTAGGGAAGCATACAGTTAGAAGAGGAGATATCTCGGGGATAGGGAGACACTTTAACAAGGAGACACTAGGCAGCAGCAGCAGCAGCAGCAGCAACTCACTTCGGATATCCATTCCTTAGGTATGATTGCCTTATCTGCAGAAAAGTTGTCTACAGCATTAGAGAGAGCCCGCAGCAGCGGGGATCGGATCCCACGAAACCCTAGACCTAATACGTACAGTTCGCTGTTGCCTGATCTACTCATTACAGGCTTTACAACGGCTACCTGCAACAGCCCCACACACGTGCATGCACAACAGCAGCAGCAGCTGTAGCAGCAGGTACAGTAGCAGGTGCAGCAGGGATACACCACACACCACACCAGCAGGAAATCACCGAAGGCAGCAGCAACAACCCAGCAGCAGCAGCAGCAGCAGCAACAGCAGCAGCAGCAGGAGGTTTACCTTTGAGAAGCACATGCTAAGAATAGCAAGAAGAGAGACAGAGTGATGGGAATGAAGAGAATAAACCTTAATAACTGCAGACCCCTGCAGCTGCAGCAAACCTAATATAGCCACGAGCTCCGCATACACCAGAGGAGCAACCAACTCCTCCTGCCTCCCTGGATCGTGCTGCACATCAAAGGAACCATCTGCTGTCACAAAATCCGCCTGAACACACAAACCCTAAACCCTAAACCCTAAACCCTAAACTCTCCCCTCTCAGACGTTTTCGGGGAATCCCACGGCGGATTCGCCTGGCGTAGGCCTGCCCGCTGACCTTGCTACCCACAAACCCTAAACCCTAAACCCTCGCCTCTAGACCTCTTTTGGCTACAAGCTACGTACCAAGCCAAAGGGGGGAACCCCGTGCTGCAGTGGTCTAGTGATTTGTTTCCATAGGTATTCAATGCTTTCTTTGCTGCATATGTTGCCGCTACCATCAGGGCTGCTTATCCATCTTCTCTCCGAGTGTCTGTACACCTCATCATCATCTAATACCTTTAATGGATTACACCCTTCAAAATAAGGGTTTAACGATGCAGCTCGCCATGAGAAAAATACAGACCCTGAGAATAGACATGCATGCATACGCGCATGCATGCATTAGTGCTTGCATGCATGCATGCACGCATGCATGCGTGCATGCATGCAGCCCCAAACAGCAACCAACAAATTGGGCAGGCTAGAAGCTGTAAGAACAAATGGGAGGGTAGAAGCACATGACTCTTAGAGCTGCGGCAGCAGCAGGCAGTGGCAGTAACAGATGCAGCTGTAGCAACACAAACAGCAGCAGCAGCAGCAGCAGTTGCAGCAACGTAGGCAATAACACAAGCAGCAATGTAAGCAGCAGCACCACCACAAGCAGCAGCAGCAGCAACAGCGGCAGCAGCAGCAACCCACGAGCTTCTGTTTTAATGAAGTGATTTGTTGCGGCGATGAATCCTCCCGGACATTCACATAGATGAATGCTCTTAAAAACTTTAGGCTGCTTCTGCTTCTGCTGCTGCTGCTGCTGTTGCTGCTGCTGCTGCAGCAAGTGCTGCAGTCTAGGTCTTATGACTGGGGTTTGTGCAAGAATTTCATATAATTTTGTCCATGAGTTTATTAACAATTCTGGTGAATGTCCTTCTCTGTCAACTACCTGCAGCAAAGAAAAAATTAAAGAAAAACAAATTACCCTTGTCTCCTGCTGCTCCTCCTGCTGCAGCTGCAGCAGCAGCCAGCTGCAGCTGCAGCTGCAAACGGTGAATCCACTGTGAAAATCACCACACAGCAGCAGCAAAAACAACAGCAACAACAGCACAACCACCACCAACAACAGCAACAACAGCAACGGCAACAACAACAGCAGCAGCAGCAGCATGAGAGATACAGGGTGGTATCGATACAGGCTTGAGGTGTATATGCATGCATGCATGCATGCAGCAAATATACCTTTTTTCTTATAGTAGGAAGAACACTTTTTAATAGATCCGTTTTTGCTGTATGACTTTTCCATTCTTCTATTGGTATAAAAGATAATCTATTGCGACTCTTTTCTAGTCTCTCTACTATAACAGATAATTCAGGACTGTCGTAACCAGGGGTCCTGCAAACAGTAGCAGCAGCAACAACAACAACAACAACAACAACAACAACAACAACAACAACAACAACAACAACAACAACAACAGCAGCAGCAACAGTAGCAGCAGGTATATAGTTCATGATGTTGTAGTTGTAGACGTATGAATGAAGATGCAACACATATCCTATGGATTTGCACAGAAGAAAAGATGTAATCTAAACACAAAATCGATTCCTGCTGATGTTTTGGCTGCTGCTGCTGCTGCTGTTACTGTTCTGCTGTTGTTAGTAATGATACTCTTATCATAACCTTCTTTTTTGCTACTGCAGCAGCAACAACAACGACAACAATAACAACAACAACAACAGCACCAGTATCAGGGGTTAATTTGCCTTACTTGCCAACAAGCTGCACCGATTGACAAATACATTTTATCCTTTTACTTTTACAATGATTACATGGAGGATCACTCGCAGGAATAATTGGACCTTCAAATTGTAGATGCAACAAAGAAGTGCTAAAAATAAAACGTTTTTCAATTGAAATACCATCGGGCCCTCCCCGCCTCTCCCCCCTTTCCGTACCGGGGGGCCCCCCAATAGAGAGGCCCCCTACGGGGGCCCCCGAAACGGATGTACCCCAACCAGAGCTGTCCATGGAGTCTTCCTTAGCCTATATACCTCTAGAAACAGAGGCAATGAAAAGGAAAGGGGGAAATCCTAAGAAAGGGTTTGCAACATTAGAAACCGCCATCCCCAAGCAGGGCCTCGTCCGCTTATACTCGTGCAAAAGAGAAGAACGCTTAACTCCTCATGTAGATACAACAACAAAACACAGGAGGGGTCTTTATAGGGTCTAGGGTTTAGTGGCCACTCGTTTGCAGGCGGCGGCCAGGCGATTGAGGCCCCTTCGGGTTCGAAGGCACTGCAGGGAATCCAGTGCGGATTCAGCAGGGAAAAAAGAGATAAACGGCCTTTATTACTACTTTTAAAATGCAAAATATGGACCGAATAAGGGGCAAAAACTGCCAACAATACACGTGCAAGGGGGGCCCCAACAAGGAACCTCAAGGGGGGCCCCTGGGCCCCCGAAGCTAGTCGGGGGCCCCCACGTTGCAGATCTGCTGAGCCAGGCTTTCATAGGAACTATTTAGCAGTCCTGTCCTTCCTATTTGCATATTAATCGCAAGTAATGCAAATGCTAAAAAATTGCATGCTTACAACTGCAGGACACTGAGATGTGGTTAATTACAGGGGGGATTCGTTTCGTCCTTTTCCCCTTTGAGGCACTTATTTTCTTAGAATATAGTGTATTAATGTTCGCATCAAGGGGAGCAGCACAACCTAAAAAATCAAACCCTTCAGTTTAAATGTTGAAATGCGTCTTTCGATGTGCACCACAGGCGTATGCTTATCAGTTTGCATATATAGTAGTTCGTTTCTCCGTTGTCCGCTCCTTGTTTGCTGCCAGTGTTTCGCTTTTTGTGTTTATTTGTTCACTGCGATGTTCCCGTTTTCATTTCTGCATAAATATCATGGCAGACTACAAATGCGCCTGCGGCCACGAGCTTGAGTCTACCACGGTATATACGCAAAAGTTACGTTATGCATTTGTGCATAGCATTATTGTTGGAACATATATGTAAGTATGTGTGTTTGGCATGCAGCATAGATAAACATATTAATAGTATGTGCATGCACCCAGAGTCGGGTGTGCAGGCATGAGCAGAGAGTCCTCTACTGACGCATTCGCAGCTTCGCCCTGCATGTTACAGCTGTACGTACACTTGCTTATTGAAAATCAAAATAAAAACAACAATCACGTTCTCGGGAAATGTTAGGCCGCACACAGTCGATGCGCCAGTGCAACTTCCCGCTCTTTCCCACCTGGGCGGCGGAGTCCATCGGCATCCACAAAGCCGTACGGAGTCTCTAGTGTGACTGAACAGCGGAGAAAAGTTTTTCTAGTATCCCCTCCCTCCAGAAATGAACTGGAATATATGCCTAAACACCCTCTCCGAACTTCTGTAGCGGAGCGGTATTGAATGCAGCTCGATGCTCGCCCTCTCAACGTCATTTTCCGTCGTGCACGCCAATGGAAAGCTACTAGAAGCCTCTGGCAATCTCAGACTGTCTACTACATTACATATGTAGTGTAATGTAGGAACCGCAGGCATTTTCGTGCCTACTCTTTTGTTGCTGTCTACAGCTGGCATCGTCTGCTGCACCAAGCACACGGATATGGTAGGCAACTCCTCGCTGAATACGAAACCAAGAAGAGCCGTTTCTAGAAGCAGATGAACTATGGATTTCCAGCAGAAGTACCTCTGGAGCAAACCGTACTTATTTAGGGGATTTTGTCTCCCCTGCAAATGTCGCGGCCCCTACTTTGGTCGTCCCTCTTTAGTTCGGTCCAGCAAATTCCCCATCGATGGCATTCCGATCCCAAAACCCAAAACGAAGTTCCTACTCCCGTCTCCTGGGGCACTGCTCTCCGTTGTCTGCGAGGATAGGCTCTCGCCCAAAGCAATGCCGCGGAAAGCTTCGCGTACACCTAGCCTAGCAGCGCCTGGTGCCTTTGACAACTTCTCCTCCGTCTGCGTCTCCAGCTGAAGTGGTGTTTCAAGCGTCGTCAGCCGAGGCCGTTCTCCCTTCTGTGGCGATATGCCTAGCACATATGAGGGAGAAGGGATGCTGCTGCTACTCGTTGGCAACAAATGAACGCCACCCACAGGACCATAGAAACCAGGTCCGCCCTGTCTTCCTTGATTCCCAGATGAACCCGCATAAGCCGTACCGGCGGTCTCGAGCTCCAACCAATGTTTGCCTGTTTCCGTTTGAAAATTTTCGACGTCCCTTTGTGAAGGCTGTTGAGAACCAGTGGGGTACTGCTTCCACTCATTGCTAAAGTGGGCGCCAGTTAACGTCCCTAAGAGGGGCTGAGGAGGCACTGCAGAGTACCTGGCGACACTCCAAGCAGAAGTTGCTCCTCCCTCAAATACTTTTACTTCACTGGGACCACCTTTCCGTCTGGCATGTTCACCGCTTACACTAGGGCCTTCTTGTGCACCGTCATGCTCCTCCTGTAAGGCCTGCCTCGCTTGCGGCCCTTCTGCCCTCATGCCCTTCGGCCCGCCACACGGCAATCTGGGGTCTGTGAGTTCACTAAGGCAATTGTCGAATGTGAGCTGCGGCAACTTCAAGACAGCCTTCAGGTATGATCTAGGGAGGACGGGAGAATGCTTCTGATCAATTTCGTTATCCAGTAGCCACTGATTCAGAGTTGGATTTCGCACAATGTGGTTCTTGCGCACATAGACGGTATGGCTGAGCAGGGAAAAAGCGTGTTCAGGGATCTCCATCGTTCCCTTTTCCGGTGGCCAAATCGCTTCCCATATGTAGTTAAAGGCAGTACGCACCTGCGTCAGACCCACCTCCTGCAGATGAAGCAACTCACGGAGCTGCTGGATCCTGTCTGGTCCACTGTACGATTTCGTCGGTACTGAAGAAGAGAATTTCTTCAGGATTGAGTGGAGGCGCCTGTACTTTGAATCTGCATTTGGCATGATTCCTTCTGGATTTTGAGGGGAAACACGTTCCAACGCCTTCTTAACAGAGACGAATGTAGACACTAACTCGGAGTGCAGGTCCCCACCGACCAGCATCGATATGGCCGACAGTTCAACGAGTGCAAAGCTGAAGAGGAGAGATGCTATCTTGTGTTTGTTCTCCCTTTGTAGGTTCAGTATAATTCCTTCCATGGCGTTTGTTGTTTTCGCGAATGAAGATATGACAATAGCAGCATGGTTCAGCAACTCTTGCTCTTCAGGTGTATAATACTTCCTTGCGATGGTGCCCTGGCTCCCAAGAGGCTCCCCTTGCCCTGACCTGCACAACTGAAAAATATCTCCTTCTCCTCCTCCAGCTGCAAGCAGCCTAACTGATGCTTCCTCCCTCCACTGCCCTGCCCTCAGCTGCATGGCACAACCCCACAGAATATAAACTAACGCGAGCACGACAACAGGCATCATAAACACAACGCGGGTGCGCAGGGAGGCATGGCCACCCGGCCTCCCGACTTTGTATGTAATTGCCTCATGGGTCATCCGGGCCACTGGTATTTTGTGTAAACCCTTGGCGAGGTCACTAAGACGCTGAGGAGGCAGTCTCCTCTGTCCTTTGTTGCTTGAAAACGAATATGAGTCATGTTGTGTAGAAGCGTCTCCTTCAGAAGCTTCCTGCATTGTAGTTAAGAGCCCACAAGCTCTGCGAAGAAGCAAAAGGAGAAAGAATGTTCAATAAGCCAGCTGGATGAGTGGTGTTTGACTCATGATGGTGCACACCCGTCAGATGTATTGGTCTACATTGGGAAGCGTATCTTCAAATGCCCCGCTCTTCCCAGAAATAAGATTCAAGTTGAAGAGCTGCCTGAAAAATAACCATGAAAGCCAGGCATATGCTTCAGCATCGGCCTGTCATCTGGCCAACCCGGAGGAGGAGGTCATTGCGTTGAGGCGCGGAGAGGTCAACTGGGAAATCCTCAACAAGTCAAGGGCATAAAGGATATTTATTGGACGGTCCGTTAATTTTTTGTATTGAAAATGGGGAAAGGAATTGGTTGGATCCACTATAGAGTCGAAGACGGCCCAAGCTCTTCCACCCCGCTCGCCGGTGATCACTGGTGTCATGGATCACACGAGCTTGCGGTGGTCTCGCCTTTAAAACACGAACAATCCCCAAACTTCCTCGCGTAACAAAGATATCTACGACAATCGAGGGCCATATTATATTTGTTTGACCAAAGCAGGTATGTCTTCAGTATTGGAAGAGGCAGCTCTTACGTTTCCCCTTCCGCCGCGGAAGCGGACAGCTCGCAACTGGCTGCAATGAGCAAAACGTATGCTTTGTGGTTAATCACGCAAACAACTCCGAATCGCTCGTCCAACTAGGCGTGAAACGTAGGGAGCTTGGTGCTGCTTTATCGTCACCATCAGTGGTTTCCTACGTGGCGAGAGGGAAGATGTCCATTTTGATTCCGATTCCGTGCATTTCAACAAGTCCCAAGGAGTTCACCCATGTGGATTCTGCATTGTATAGCCACGTGGCACTTTCAGGCCAGGTAGGACAAGTCGAGATGCCCGAGGCCCAGTGATCTACTGAGCTCGCGAGGCACTTCTCGAATGGACGGGTGACGTTCACGAAATCTGAATTTCGGGAACATCGTCTGACCTGTGAGAACTCCCAGAGACTTCAACGAAAACCTGGAAGTGCTTGAATCCGCATACCACGGATGTGAGCAACACACGCAACTCCTCGTAAACCTACTTGTTTTTCTGTCGTGGTTGTCTGAGGATACTGTAGGTTCTCGTGTGTCCAGGAAATGCACCGTCCCTCCTTCTGAAGGAGGGCATTCACCTGTCTGTGGCAGAGTACACCGTCTTGGTTTGCGGGTCCTTTTCTCTGTAGTTGACTCTTTCCCATGTATGGCGATACTGTGTGCACAAAGGCATCGCTGGTATTGATCCTTTCCTGTAAGCATACCGCCATTTCAGGAAGCATGCACAGCTCTTAAGCTTGTCGGACGCAGTGCGAGTCTCTCAACCCCCCAACTCCTGCAAACGCAGAAAACCACGCAGCTTGTCGACTCGTGCAGTGAGAGACGTAAGTTAATATTTCCCTTCATAACTGTGATATGTGGTGCTGACTTCAACCAACGAAATCTGTATTGATGGCGGCCTGCTTGGGTGTCATGCAAGCTGCCCGCCTGTTTACCGGCAAAATGCATCGTGTTTGATGGCGGCTGCAGCGCGTAGCTCTTGGGAAGCGATGCTCAAGTAACAGATTCCCAATGCACGTGAGGCAATCCAGTCTAATCGGGGGTTCCTCACCCAATAACAGAACAGTGCCGGGGTTTTCTCCTTTTGGAGTGGGGTTGGCAGGGTATCGCCCGTGCCACCGCCTGCCCGGCCCTGTGGCCGCTACAGAAGTTTCTCCATATGATGTAATTTCTATTTAGACCACAACTGAAGTAATTTTATATCGTACGGCCTTTGTTCCCCGCTTGTGCACCGTTGTGCTGCTCACTACAGCATCTGCGAGAACCTTCAACTGGGGATTGACGAATGTAGCGGCTAAATCAGGCCGCTAGTGAATGGGGTGCCTCCTCAATCCAGTCATTCGGATAGTCTCTTAATAGATGATGTTCGGGCCGAAAACAGTGCTAAGGCACGGCGTTATCAGTGCCTGAACAGAACATTGGTGGTTGTCGCCACGCATAGTTAAACGCGGAACAATCAAAATAGCAAAGAATGGACCTGCATTAGAACGAGAGGGGCGACTCCATCCAGATCCAACGCGACGGACAGTCCGGTGGTGTGGACCACCGGCTTTGGAAACCGACGCAGGTGTGGTGGGTTGGCTGTCCTGCTGAACATAAATAATCTACACAAGTATGGATTCACCTTCTGAGGTCCCTTCGATTAACCACTACCGCTCCATACGTTGCCTGAGCTCCCTGGAGGCAAATGTGGTAGCTTGATTCTGTGCACTACCTGCAGTTCAGCCTGTAATGTCGGAAGACCTTAGAATAGGTACATGTGGGCAAATGCTAGTATTTCTGTTGGAAAGCACCCCGCCCTTGCGTACTTGAATACTCCTACCGCCAATTCAGGCTGCGTTTCTGTAGTGCAATACGAAAATGCCCTTTTGCAGCGAACCTTCCCTTATCCTCGCCAGCACGGTGCCAATGGGGGAGGCGGCCAACCACGCAACTTCGTGTGGCAGGTGCCTTATTATGAGACATGGAACAGTACTTCAGTAGATGTTCAAAGAAGAACTTTGAAAACGCAAATAACGTTGATTACGCTCCTCTGTGTTAACAGCAAAAGGACTAAAAATGGCATTTAGGCGGATTCAGTTGATGTCCGGGAAATGCTTGGCAGCGATTGAGTACGGCTGACAAGAGTTGGCATTTTCAAACCGTCCTCCTCATATTTTCAGCCCTTACTGCGATTTGGCAGACTGACATGGCGATAGCCAGGACACTAAGGGCTGCATTAGTTGACAGGTGTTTAGACGTGCAGCACAGAAATGACGGAATGTCGAAGAAAGAGCATTCTGCATTTAACCCCAGAGTTGTATGTACAACATCTGTGAACAGAGAATGAAATGAAGGAGGAGAATCCTGAATAAAAAGCTTTCGATAACAAGCACTCCGACGCAAATGTCAATAAGACAAAACAATGCGTAGACAATTTTGTGGGCTCCACAATCCCTGTGGTTCACGGCAATTGGCACTCCCCCAATAGTCGTAGTGACAAGTGCCAGCCTCTGACGCGATTACATATTTCCTCATGAAGTCACCAAGCCAAATGAGTAGATTTCATTTCAGATACGAGGTTTCAGCAACGAATAGGTGTGGTCAGAGGGGAAGCCCGCAGGAGAAATGCGCTTCCATCCTAATTTAAAAACGAAGACGAGACTGTCCTAAGTTTGAATACAGCACTTACCTCCCGTGCCTTCCCTCTAATGCAGTGCCAAATATACTATCTACGCCCGGTGAAGTGCGATATGTACCATCTGGAGTGTCCTGAAAACTTCTGACTCCGCTATAGAAACCTCAAGGCCCTCTGCATTGCCTACTCAAAAGCCCAGGTCACCCGCCTCAATATACCACCAATGAGCGTTTCATACGTGTAGTATGTACTCTAACACAAATATGACTGTTCAATGCCCAATATACTGCGTTTTCATACCAAGCTGTCTTCTCAAAAAATCGAAAACGTCTGGCAAAGTGAAGGGGTTAGAAGTACCTTCCTCTGCACCGTTCTGGTGATTTGGTGCCCTTGACACGGGAACTTCCCCTTCTAATGCTGAGCCGAAGAAAGGTCCCACCAAACGATCTTGGGGATTGTGGCTTCTATCGACCATGCGTGAATCGAGCGCAGACAGCTGCAGCCGCAACAGGACACAAGACGAGAACACTTTTGGCGTGGCGTAATAGTACGAACAAAGAACTATGGGGAAGCCAAGGAAGATGATCGAGCAGGAATTACTCACGGCGTGAAGAGAGAATCCCCCAGAGGCAGAGGACAGGGGAAACGCTGCAGAGCTTGAAGCTACTTGATCATGGTGCACGATAGATAGATGAAGGGCTCCGTTGTTTCCTAATGGTGGAAGGCCTGCGCCTTGTCGCTCAGAGCCACGCCCCCAACCTCCCCACACAGCTGGCGTTGGCCTTGAAAAGGGGGCTTGGCCACTGATGAGTGGATCTTGAAAAGTGCGTCCATGAACCATTTGAAGCCCAAGAAGAACTGAAGGCCCTCCAGTTTCTGACAATTCTCCTTCAGCAAAAGTCGAGTCACTAGGCTCGGTTGTGTTAGTCTCTGCCTCATCGGCAGGTGCAGCGTGCTGGGTTATGATGTTGTCGCGCCTTGTGGATGAAAGGGTCTTCAACTCCTTGAGCATCTCCTCAACAGTTGGAGGTGTTCTCTTCTGAAGGAACGTGAGATACGTCGGGGTTGCAACAGCGAAGCGTTTGCTTTGATTTTCGTCTTCAAGCAGCCAACGAGAGAGTGTAGGGTTCGTGAATATGTGTTGCTTCCTTGTGTGTAGCAAATCCCCAAGTTTTTTTTTCGCTGCCATCAAGGTCTCATTATCGGCGTCATTCCCAGAGGAAAATCCTCTGGTCAGGTGGTCGAATACGAAGCTGAGATTCAGTAGCATCTCTTCCTGCAACTGTAAGAGGTCCTGTAACTTCTGAAGTCGCTCGAGTGGGGGCATATGGGTACCTTGTGGCCCGGACAGCTCGAGACGCCGAAGAACGCTGCTGAGGTAAAGCTGAAGACGGCGCGAACAGAAGCCTCCTGTCTTTCTAGTAATTGTCGTTCCCAGGCGGCGTGTTATTACACCAACCTCGCGAACTGTGTACACTAAAGCAGCCCTTGAAGACTCACCTAAAACCGATGCTAATGCCGCTAACTCCTGCACAACAAGGGTGAGAAGAAGGGAAAGAATTTTACTTCGTGTATGCACAGGAATTCGAGCCAACACAGGTTCGTTGTTCCTTAAAATCGTCACTAAAGAGTTCAAAAAAATCGATGTTCGACGGACCAAGTCCTGTTCTAAGAGTGTTTGGTCACCCGAACCTCGTTCCTCAAACTCATTTCCTGTTGCCTCCCAGCAAGCAGCCTTAGGGCCAACCCCTTTAACCCCACTAAGAGACCGTAGTTCATCACCCGTCGTCCTATTCGGACCCCCTTGAACAGCACACCGGAGGACCGCAAAAGTTACCGCAAGTGCCCCAACGGCAACAATGGTCAGAGCCTGTTTACGGTTCTGCCGGAGGTTTCTCCCGAGTCGTTCTCCCAGTCCACTGCTACCAATCCTGTCTTTTGTCATTGGTGATGCAAAGCCGTCAACAACTTGCCACGAGTGGGTATCCTCTTCATTGTTTCTAAGGGGCAAGCCCGCCCACTCAGTTGAAGGGAATAACTGCTTCTGCCCCAGCATTGCAAATCGACACGTTGTAGGCCGACGAAGACACTGACCTATTTCTGGCTTGGCAGTGAGATCATCAAAACCCATATGCAGAGAGTCTTCGGATGAGGGCAGGAGTGAGCACTCAATGCTACGAAACCAATTGTTCGTTGAACAGACAGCCAACAGCCCTTGTTCTGCGTTATACCGGGGCAGAAACAAAACCAGCCAAGATTTTCACAAATATTTGTGTCTTCGTACCCGTGTAAATTGTAATCCAGAAGTCCCACTTTGTGCGCTTAGTGCTAATAATATTACTGATTCCCGCGGTGACCACGGTATACAACGGTTCCCGGGCAAACCAGAAAGTTGGCACTAGCCCAGGCCTGTGAATCACAATTACAGTTGCCGGTGGGCTATCTAGATAAAATGTTTAAGGAAAAAAGCTGCTGACAGTTGGGTGATTTCCAGTGGTGTAGCCCGCAATCGATCCTACCGGCGCGGCCGTGGCTCACATGGAGACGCGCCTTCTGTTGCAACAGTTGCGGAAATTCTACCTAGCGAGAGTTTCACTGGAATACTAAGGAAAATGGACTACGCTAAATTACATTTGTTGCAATGTGGACACGTTCGACCTGCTGAGAGACTTGTCAACGGGGCGCCCGTTTTCCATTGCCGCGTGTCCATGTCTCAAATTTTTCTCGAGCCACCTGCCTGGAATGTATGCTGGATCTTGGAACACTATTATCTTCCTGCACATCTGAATTAACACAGGCGTAGTTGTTCATGGGGTTGTCTTTCTGGCAGACAGATGAATTAGTTGCCTTGAGAGTCTCCCGTTCATGTGTCATCGCAGAAAGCTAGACAAAATAGTAGCATTGAATGTTTTCACATAGCAAATGCCTATCAGGGAAGCGAAGAAAAATCCTGGCGAAGTGTTGCAGGGTGAACGCTCACATTCGAATACCAGCTCTGACAAATTCATATACGGTAGTACAAATGCTTAAAAATCCATTTTTTAACGAAGCTCATCACAACCACTATTAGGCTGGCTTCTAGCATAGCAGTCTTCTTACGAAGCAGTACCTTCGTTCTTGTGCCCCCTTAGTAAGCTTTTATACAAATTCAGGCAGTGCAATGCCATCTGCCTTCACTTATCTGCTGATTTAGGAACTTTTTTTGCATTATTCCTAAAGGGTAGAAAGGGGTTATCGCTTGCTGGCATTGAATGAGAATACTCTACTTGAGTTTATCGCTTCATCCTTTAAGGCGTACACCCACCGAACTAGCCCCTCACATCTCTGAAATTACACACTTCAGGTATGTTGAAATTCTTGACTTTCGATGGGCAACAGGCTCGATGTTTTCATGCATTTATAGAGGGAAGAATATCGTGTGTTTCTTGCTATCACCACAAAAAACGCCTATTCTAAAAAAAGGCTGGGATCTTCCACTTGCTCCTCTTCAACGTGAGCTTCATATGATGTGAGGAAAGAGCGAAGGTCAAGTAAGTCACTCTGGGTTGCACGGATGCTACTCTAATCCATGAAGGTGACTTTTCCATTAGTAGTCTACAGCTTGGCAAATGCACTGCGAAAATGCACTGTTTACCGAACTCCTTCATTCTGACAAATACAGTGCAGTTCCGTGCCCAAATATTGTGTGCCAAAATAATGTGTCATGATTGATTGTCGTTAGTGTTCAAGTGAAACAAGTGAAACAACTTGGCACACGTGCCTCCGCAAATTTGAAAATTATACCTGCTGGGGCTGACCTAGATTACAAGAACCAGAGATCGTCGCGAGCTGTATTGAATTACTGCACAACACAACTACTCTCTGAATGGCAGCAGCAGATATGCCGTTGCGCGCGCAGTTGCACTGCGCATTTTATATGTTTATTTTCGGGTAGATGCAGGCGTCACTGAGTAGGTGTGATTTTTATTCTTTAGAGGACAAGATTGGGTACGCTGCATCCAGGCGTTGTCGTGGTGTGCATATTGACAGGTATGAGGAAATCCCCCCCCAAAGGTTTAGACACATGCAGATGCATCTCGCAAATTCATCTTGCCTTGGTGCTCACCCTCCAACAACTATTTGGCCTTTTAGTTTCGGATACAATGAGTAACAGGAGGCCGATTGGCACCTGTACGCTGCAGTTCCATTGAGCGCCATGAACCCTACTGAAGCGTAGGGCAGCATGTGGAAAATTAATCTGTGAGTGGTGAGCTAATGTTGGTCCTTAGGAGCGTAGGGTTAGATTTGGTGCATGTCTGCACATTGAGCAAAGCAGATGTAGCAGCAACTACATGATGCATGCTATGATGTGACAGGGCTTAGCCAGTGCAGCAGAAGCGCTTAGATAAGAGCAACAT